>NW_015388293.1:127006-135615 GCF_001527695.2 Protobothrops mucrosquamatus
TTCCATCCAAAGAAATGGTGGGAAACTGCAATCTGGAACACAAGTTCACCCAGGGGATGAGAAACGGGTGCTCTTATTTTTTTTTAAATGCCTCATGAGTAAAAAAAAATACAAATCCTGATGTGTTTTTTTCTGTTGTGGGTCAAAAAAACACCCAGAATACAATTAAGATAAGGGAAAAACAAAAAAACTTTTCTCTCCATCCACATGAATGTCTGATTTAGACTGGGGCTTCCCACAGCTCAGTACTTGAATGAAAAAGAAAAGTGGGTGACATGTAATCTCCTGGGGAAAACTTCCCATGACCAAATGTCCCATATATTTTGAGTTTAATAGGTGGAAAACAGCCGGCTCTTGATGTGGGATTCTTATGCAGTACAGAATACTTACAAGAAACCTGATAAAATACAACGGCATTTCCCTTTCAGTGAGAATTCAATAAGGCTGCACAAACAGGCCACAGTCATTTGAAGATCAGCATTGATGTGTCTCTTCTAAGCCTGCCCTTTTCCAATAAAACTGTTTTAAAAAAATATTTTTCCTTAAGGCTATTTAATACTGTCATGAAAACAATAAATAGTTCATGTACTCTAAAGGAAAGAAAAATAGTTAAGATGCATTTTCTTTCTAGCAATACAGTTGTATTTTTGTTGGTTTTAAGTCTCCATTGGTAAGGTTTCATAGGTGGGAAAATAAATAATTTTGGAACCCAAAGCTGGTGTGGATAAAACTCATCTTACTTCAGAAGGAACATGGAGTTTGATTTCGGTTTTTAATGTTTATGATAACTCCCATTGACCGTAATGGAGAAAAATCAAATTATTATTGCTGTTATTAGGCCGAAATTAGATTCTTTGGAATGGATGAAAATTATAAAATAGATTCATGGCTTTAAGATATTTCTTCAAGGGACTGCTTTACAAGTTCACTGATTTTCAGCAGAATTGGAAAAAAATTGCATTCTTAAGAGATCCTTCTTCCCTGGGGAAAGGGGGCCTGATCTAATATTTGACACTCAATCCCTATGCATAGAAACAATACAGACCAACTAATTAGGATGCAATATATTGGATTTAGGAAAACAATTGACTTGGATTGGGATAAAAGGCACTATGCACAAAAGACAAAAATCAGCAATTTTGCAACTCTTTCAACACAGCTGCTTCTATGAGAGTTGCTTTGGAAAGGACTCTGAAAAACACTGAGGTAAGGAATGACTGTCCCAAAGTCACCCAGCCAGCTTTCATGCCTAAAGCAGAACTAGAACTCAAGTTTGTAGCCCAATACCTTAACCATTAGACCAAACTGGCTCTTTTACACTAGTCCCTTTTGTTTTCAATTCATATGCATTCAGCAACCCTTCATTCTTGGCCCTATTTCTTCTTGTTTTATCACACCAATACTTCATTCTTAAATGACCAATTCCTCCAGCATTCAAATTTATTTTTTTCAACTTTCATTTTCATGTAATAAAGTGGGCAAATGTTTGCTTTTTTACACCAACATATTCACTTCTTATAACAAAGAGGTTTTTCTTGAAGAAACTACCTATTACTTACTAATATTTTTTTCAGGTTGTATATTTTAAAATTTCTTTATTCACTTTATTGTCTGTAGAAAATATTCTACCAAGATGCAAACATTTTTTTATTTTATTTTTTGTGCCTTCCTTCAAATCAGTTTTGACTTCTGGTGAATACATAGACAAGGCACTGAATTTTTCTTGATGACATTTTTGCAAGTATTTTGTCACTGTCTTCTTACTAGGACTATGAGAGAACAACTGGCAAAAATCATTCTGTTGACTTTCATGACTAGATTACAATACAAGTACCGCACTGACCATTCACAATAACAATAATTGGCTAATTTCTTCCTCTGATACAAGTTTCTCTTGAGAGCCCATGTGACTTTAAGTCTATTTCATACATACAGTACTTACTCAAGAAGTAATGGCTCCCATTGAGAGCAAATGATTACTGAGAAGGTGAATATCATCCAGTGTAGCCTCCAATGCCATATTCTTCAGTGGAGCTATCTTTGTACATTCAAATAATTACTAATAATATTTAGATGATAACATATCCATGACTCCTGAAATATACGTCTATTTTGTCTGTAAAATTTCAGTCTATTAGTTAAGCTATTGAAGAATTATGGGTCTGACAAAACTGAACATTCATGTACTAAAATAAACTCAAGAATTACAACTGAACAGTGGGTAGAATACATTTTCCGATATCATTGCTTCACCTGATGAGTACTATTTAAGTCAAATATATACATCTGATAGAATTCTGTATTCTGTGTACTGTTTTTAAAAAATGAATCATTAAAATCCCTGTATCAAATGCACTATGTATTTGATCAGAATGAATAAACAAGTTTTAGAAATGCTTTGTTAAGGGATAACCTATAAGTTTAATAGAGAAATATTATTTAATAAAAGATAACATTTTGTATGTTTGATGTTTCAACTCTCTAAAATCAATGCACCTCCCAACAATCAATCTAAAATATATAACATACAAAAAATGTCTATGGAGATTCTCAGTCATCCAGGTCATGGTTGTCCCAAAGGTGCTTTTTCAAAACAGGTCCAAGAAGGTTCCACAACCATTTGCACTATTCAGGTGTCCCTGAGGGTCCAGATAAATCTCCAAGTGGCCCCAACAACTCTAACAACCAGATGATAGCAAGGAATATAAACCCTTCCATTCTCCACCATTCAGTCAGAATTGAAGCTTCTTGGATGAGAAGTGAAACGTCTTTAAGGAAAAACAAAGGAAGTCCAGTTGTCTTTTGAAAAAGCACCTTTGGGATACAAACAATGTGTTATGAAAACAAAATGTTTTTGTCAAGATAAACATTTTCTGTTGTATTAATTTGCCTTCTTGTTGGTTGGCTGTCACATTCAAGGCTATCAAAGATTTATGAGTTTTAATGGGAAGTACTGCCCAGAATCAAAATACATGTAAGGATTCATGTTTTGTATGAATGTATACTTCATTTTAATAAATGTCATAAATGTTATTAGGAAAAATATGGATATGGTTCTATGGGTCTGGAAAAGAGAATTCAAACTGAAAGTCTTCTAACAGGTTTTATAGAGCTAGCCAGCCCAATTTCAAAACATAACTGAAATCTGATGGCAATAATTCTGACAGAATTAATTGCCCATAATTCTGTATCTCTGTTCAATAGTAAATAATTTGAAAATATTTATTGGTGGTTCAAATCCAGAGCATGAGATATGTCTCCATATTTTCTCTGCCTCCCAAATATAGACACTGTGAAGCTGAAGTACTTGGAATGGTAAAACTGTATTTAATTCTACGTTGTGCAGTCTCCATATGGATGGGAAGAATATAGATAGCACTGAATATATAAGAGATTTTTTTGTACCTCTAGTTAAATATTGCCTCATCCTTTTTACAGAAAAACTGCTTTACATAAGACGCTCCCACTGGTGGATCATATTACAAATTTCACAGAATTTAAGGTCAGAAGGAACCATTAGAATAGTCTAATCTCTCTTCCTGCATAGCATGAGCTGTAGAGTTTCCACAAAAATTTGCACAGGTTTGATAGGATTAAAGGACATGCTTCATATTTCCTTGCTTGCTGATAATAATTGTAGGCCAATGATTTTTTGGGGGGGGCTGGGTACTTTATTTCACACAAGAAAATCAGAGCCTCTGAAATGCAGAGTTTACAATGACTTGCAATTAATATTAATATATCTTCTGTAAATTCTGCTCCTCAAGATGGTGCCTTGATTGGAAAATAAAAATAAAAACATGGGCCCCATCATGACATAAATAAAAATATGTCATTTCTACTTTTTCAGCAATCAATTTTAAAAGTCCCTAAGACAGACAGTGCTATTCTTTGCCAATCAGAAAAGACCAGAGGGAAAGCGGGGGGGGGGGGGGGGGGGGGAGAGAGTCAGAGAAAAGAGAGAGAATCAGTGTGTGTTTGTATGCGTGTGCATTTGTGCATGGTGTGTGTGTGTGTGTATATATATGTGTGTGTGTGTGTGTGTGTGTGTGTGTGTGTGTGTGTGTGTGAGAGAGAGAGAGAGAGAGAGAGAGAGAGAGAGAGTATGAGAGGGAGAGAGGGAGGAAGAATCATGTGGGGGCTTTTTGCTTACAGCTATGAGGCAGTTCTGCACTCTCTCCTAATAACCTTGACCTGTTTTTCCTGGCTCAGCAGCAGCAACAGCAGCTGTGTCACATCAGCTCAGCATCTGTTTATCAATCTAACAGGGCAATCCTGATTCCTGCTTTTATTCTTTTTCATGCCCCAATATTCAAAACAACTGCATGAATGCAACAGAGTTTATGTGACCAGAGTAGATTTAGATAAACTCAGGATGGAAAATAAAGGTTGAGAAAGTGGAACAGCTTGGGGACATGTAAGTAGGCAATAGGGTCCTTTTGCCGGGTCAAACTTTTTTTTTTAATATGGTCAGTGCTTGGATTCGGCTGAGGAAGGAAGGAGTGGGTGGAAGCTAGTCAAATGGAGATCCAAGGAGGAGGAACTTCCTGACAATGAGAACAATTAATCAGTGGAACAGCTTGCCACCCAGAGAAATGGGAGCAACATCGCTGATGGTTTTTAAGAAAAGATTGGACGGTCATTTGTCCAGAATGGAATAAGGGCTCCTGCTTTGTGGACAGGGTTGGACCAGAAGACCTTTGAAGTCCCATCCGCCCTTATGATTCTAAGATAGGGTTACTAAATATGTGAACAGGTAAACGACGGCATGGACAATTAGAGAGGAGAAAGGAGAAAAAAATGGGAAGAGTACACACTGTTTGTAACTGTTTGGCATCTGTGACAAAAATTACAGGAAAAAAAATTAGTGTTGTATGAATATAAAATTACTTTTTCCAGCATCGGAAAGACTGATTGTTCAATTGCAATATTTTTCCAACAAATCTTTATTTTCTAGAATACAGCTAGCAATAATATAGAATCAGCACTGACACGAATTTCAAATTTCACCATGGAAATAAATATAGGATGAAACATGTGATTTACAGAGTACAATGATCATAGATTTGAAGGAGCTGGATTGAAGCTGATTGCTGGAATCAGGAGATAATATAAATCTAGTCTAGTCTGTGGATAGACGAGGGAAGGATAGAAGCAGAAAATTTACAAGATCACAAAGTATGAAAGTCTGAATGACTAGTATTATGAAAACAATACCAAAGAACAAAAGAAAAACAAAGTACTCAAAAAGCCAGACAATATTTAATTTTAAGGCCAATGCCTGCGGGATGGATGCCTTTCGCCAGATGCCTAGTAGCTCTAATGCTGTAATTCAGGGGTAGTCAACCTTGGCTCTTTTATGACTCGTGGACTTCAACTCCCAGAATTCCTGAGCCAGCACAGCTGGTTCAGGAATTCTGGGAGTTGAAGTCCACGAGCCATAAAAGAGCCAAGGTTGACTACCCCTGCTGCAATTGAGTCCACTCCTCTTCCTGCTGATTGTCTTCTCCCTTTCTCTCCTTCCAGGACATTTTGCTAAATTGTCACATTCTCGCTGCATCAGCAATAATTTTTAGGCACATTTTCACTTTCTGTTTCTATCTCTGCAGAAAAAATTAAACCATATTGTTAACTATACAAAAACATTATAGAAAAAAAAGGATGGCAAGCTCAGCACTCGCATTCCTAATAGTATGCTTTTCAGAAGAAGCTTCCGAGTTCCAATACAATTTTGGAATCTGCTGTTGCCTAATAAAAGAGGAAAAGATATTTCTTTTACATAGCTGCCAAAAGCCCTGTTGGGCAAGTTTTCAAGGATTCTGACCAGGGAGAAATAAACCTGTTGCCCTTCAAATCCAGCTCCTTCCTTTGGGCCAGCATTAACAGAGGAACAAAGAATAAGGCCAGCACTGAATAAACAACCAGGTTGAGAAATGGGGAACAGCTGCTGGTGGGTGTTGGGAATGGATGGGGGGGGAAGGACCTTCAATACTTTCAGGGCTTACTGCTTTCCTGCCATATTTCCATTAATGGTTACTGACTTAAAAGGCCACCGACCAACATTTGCTTTCTTCTAAAGTTAACAACATCTTTGATAGGAGCTGTCCAAAGGAGGAAGAGAGAAGGTACCTGCAGCAAGTTGAGACTTTTGCCTGACTCAAATGTCTTCTTCCTGCTTCCTGCAGAGATAGAAACAGAAAGTGAAAATGTGCCTAAAAATTATTGCTGATGCAGCGAGAATGTGACAATTTAGCAAAATGTCCTGGAAGAAGAAGAAAGGGAGAGGACAATCAGCAGGAAGAGGAGTGGACTCAATTACAGCAGGGGTAGTCAACCTTGGCTCTTTTATGACTCGTGGACTTCAACTCCCAGAATTCCTGAGCCAGCTGTGCTGGCTCAGGAATTCTGGGAGTTGAAGTCCACGAGTCATAAAAGAGCCAAGGTTGACTACCCCTGAATTACAGCATTAGAGCTACTAGGCATCTGGCGAAAGGCATCCATCCCGCAGGCATTGGCCTTAAAATTAAATATTGTCTGGCTTTTTGAGTACTTTGTTTTTCTTTTGTTCTTTTGTATTGTTTTCATAATACTAGTCATTCAGACTTTCATACTTTGTGATCTTGTACATTTTCTGCTTCTATCCTTCCCTCGTCCATCCACAGACTAGACTAGATTTATATTATCTCCTGATTCCAGCAATCAGCTTCAATCCAGCTCCTTCAAATCTATGATCATTGTACTCTGTAATTCACATGTTTCATCCTATATTTATTTCTATGGTGAAATTTGAAAATCGTGTCAGTGCTGATTCTATATTATTGCTAGTTATATTCTAGAAAATAAAGATTTGTTGGAAAAATATTGCAATTGAACAATCAGTCTTTCTGATGCTGGAAAAAGTAATTTTATATTTATACAAAACTAATTTTTTTCCTGTAATTTTTGTCACAGATGCCAAACAGTTACAAACAGTGTGTACTCTTCCCATTTTTTTCTCCTTTCTCCTCTCTAATTGCCCATGCCTTNATGCCAGTTGCCGTAAGTCAGCTTCTTGAGGGCGTCCTTGGTGACGCGGACCATCCGTTCAGCCAGACCGTTGGTGGAAGGATGGAAGGGAGCCGAAGCAGCATGGCGTATCATGTTGGTCCGAAGAAATCCCTGAAACTCAGTAGAAGTAAATTGAGGACCGTTATCCGACACTAGAACATCTGGCAACCCGTGTGCATCAAAAATGTTCCTCAACACCTGGATAGTCTTGGCGGCTGTGGTAGACAACACAGGCACGACCTCCAGCCATTTGGAATGGCTATCAACAACAACCAGGAAGAATTGACCCTGAAAGGGCCCAGCGTAATCTACATGTATTCTAGACCATGGAGTGTGTGTTTCCTCCCACCTGTGTACAGGGGCCTGGGGCATTTCAGGTCTGGACTGTTGGTAGGTATGACATCCATGTACTTGGGACTCGATGACCCGGTCAATGCCAGGCCACCACAGATGGCTGCGAGCAAGTGCTTTCATCCTTACAATTCCAGGGTGACCCTCATGTAATGAGACCAAGATTCTAGCCCTCAATGAGGCCGGGATCACAACTCTCGATCCCCATAGGAGGCAACCATTGAAAGTGGACAACTCGTGCCTCTTGACCCAAAAACGTTGAAATTCCTCCGCAGGGCACCTGTCAGGCCACCCAGAGAGAACCCATGACAGCACGCATTTGAGCGTGTGGTCCGTGGCAGTTTCAGCAGCCACATCCCTAGCATTGAGGGGGCATTCAGACAACTCCTGAATTGACAATATGTGTACAGAAGGAGCTGGATCAGGCTCCACAGTAGGTAATGGCAGCCTACTCAAAGCATCTGCATGACCCATTTCCTTGCCAGGCTTATGGACCAGTGAATAGTCATAAGCTGAGAGGAAGATGGACCAACAGAGCATACGAGGGGATAGGATATGAGGAGTTTGTTTGGAGGTGGTAAATAGCCCCAGTAAAGGCTTGTGGTCCGTGAAGACCGTAAAATGGCGGCCATAGATGAAAGCATGGAACTTTTTAATACCAGCCACCAAAGCCAAAGCTTCCCTATCAATTTGAGCATAGTTGCACTCAGCAGCAGATAAAGTCCTAGAATAGTAAGCCACAGGGACCTGAGTCCCATCAACCGTCAAATGGCTAAGAACAGCGCCCACACCATAGGGTGAGGCATCACAAGCCAGGCACACTGGCAACTGCTCATTAAAATGAGCCAACACCGCATTGGATGTAAGCAAAGCTTTGACCTCATTGAAACTGGCCTCATGGACCTCAGTCCAGCGCCAACACACATTTTTGTCAAGGAGTCTGTGCAATGGCTCAGCAATAGCAGCTTTGTGAGGTAGAAATGCATGATAGAAATTCAATAAACCTAAAAAGGCTTGCAGTTCGCCCCTAGACTTGGGGCTTGGAGCCTTCAGAATAGCTTTGAGCTTAGCATCAGATGGGTGAATACCCTGTGCATCAATCTTGAACCCTAAGAATTCAGTGGATTGGACACCAATCTTACATTTGTCCTGTTTAAGTTTAAGACCTGCCTTCCGGAAACGAAGCAAAACGGCCTTTAACCGCTCAGCCA
>NW_015388293.1:139947-146008 GCF_001527695.2 Protobothrops mucrosquamatus
CTGCTTTGAAGAATAAACCAACCCTCTCTTCCCTATGACAGCCCTTCAAGTATTTGAAATCAGTTATCATGTCACCCTAAGCCTTCTCTTTGTTAAGCTAAATATACCCACTTCCCTTAGCTGTTCATCATACTGTTTAGCCTCCAGGCCCTTTATCATCCTTGTTGCTCTTCTCTGTATTCTTTCTAGGGCCTCAGCATCTTTTTGTATTCTGGTGACCGGAACTGCATGCAATATTCCAAATGTGGAATACCAGTGCAGCATAGAGCATTTCTATACCTTCTTGAGAATGCCAAGATGACCTCCATGTCACATTCACTCTGCTTATTTCTCTGAAAATTATTTCTAGGGTCAAAAGAGAGATCCTCCACAACTATTTTGATACTCCACATTGTAGGAAACTAAACCTTAGAAAGATTATAGTGTCCTGGAAACAGTACACACAAGAACTGAGATCAGCTTCTCATTTGCCTGCCTTTTGGACACTGTAAACAACTAGCAACATACTATCTTCAATGAGATTTTTAATACTTGTTATCGGGACATTGTTTTTGTGTTTATGTGCAAGCCAATCTCATCCCAAAGATCCCAAGCAAGAACATTTAACAATTATAGGATATGCTTATTCTTCAGCAGGTAGGCTTTGATGTTGATATTGTGACTATTTATTGTCACTGCTGAAATGTGAATTTAAAAGCACCCTGTAAATCTTACAATAAAATTAAATCAAAATGAAAAAAAATATTGGAAAACTCTAGGAAATTAAATAAAATCTAAGTTAACTCCTGCTGTACAAAACCCTTAAGGGCAAATATATACCTCATTAATTTTGACTGTCTTTTATAGGATTTTTTTTAAAAGAAATATCTAGGAATATCCCACACATACACACACACACAGAGAGAGAGAGAGAGAGAGAGAGAGAGAGAGAGAGAGAGAGAGAGAGAGAGAGAGAGAGAGAGAGAGAGAGAGAGAGAGAGAGAGAGAGATATTAGAACATCTTAAGACTGGTATAAATATTCAGATACATTCAGATTTACAAGTCCTCAGTCACATTGCATATATTTATGTATGCAATATTATTATATTATAACATATGATCTCTTGTTTTATTAATGCTGTGTCCAAATCAGAAATATTGTAACCATCTCTCTATTTTGTAAATCATTATTGTGCTTTCTCAACACAATAACATTATTAATAGTACCACTGGGAGTACAGATTTAGAACAGAATAAAGCTGGAAGTGACCTTGGAGGTCTTCTAGTCCAGCCAGTCTAGTCTCAAGCAGGAGAACCTATACCATTTCAGACAAGTGACTGTCTAGTCCACTGGTGGCAAACCTATGGCATGCGTGCCAGAGGGGGCACTCAGAGCCCTCTCTATGGGCACGCGCGCCTCACTCTTCGGCTATGTTTTTGCAAGAAAAAGCCATTTGTCAAGCCCCTTCCTAGCCAAAACAAGCCTCCGGAGCGAGCACAGTCGCTCCAGAGGCTTGTTTTTGCAGGATTGCTCTTAAGAAGAGTTGAGGCGTGCTCACTCCAGAGGCTTGTTTTTGCTAGGAAGGGGCTTGAGAAATGGCTTTTTCCTGTGAAAACTTAGCCAAAGAGCTTGCAGTCTCTGCCAGATCTCCATTGGGATAAAGTCTTTTAGCTCCTATAGAGTGCTTCCAAATGCAGCCAGTCCCTGCATTTGGAAGCACTCCATAGGTGCTGAAACATTTTTTTATCCCAACAGAGATGTGGCAGAAGGCTCCATTTCTCAAGCACCCCACTCCAGGCATATGGAGCTTGCAGTCTGTGCCTGCAATGGGGCGCTTGAGAAATGGAGCTTTCTGCCAGATCTCCGTTGGGATAAAAAAAAAATGTTTCTGCACCTATGGAGTGCTTCCAAATGCAGGCACTGGCTGTGTTTGGGAGCGCTCTATAGGAGCTAAAAGACTTTATTCCAATGGAGATCTGGCAGTGACTGCAAGCTCTGTATTCCTAGAATGGGGTGCTTGAGAAACCGAGCACTCCTTTCCATGCAGTCACACAGGGTGCTTCAAAATGCAGGGAATCCCTGCATTTTAAATAGCCCCACCGGAACACAAATACTCCACAATCCACAATGCCAAATCCTAACCCCCACCCCAGGGCAACCACATTCCTTCACTAACCTCCTTTCCAGCTCCGTTCTCTGTGTGCAGGGCAACAAAAAAAGTTTGTGGTACTAAAAAAAAAAAAGATAAATCTGACCTTCCAACTTCTCGCAAAAAAAAAAGATCTTGCAAAGTTCGAAGGTCTGGTTGAACTTTTTTTTTTAACGGGTAGTCCCATAATCTTCTTTTGTTGCCCTGCATACAGTGGCAGAGAAAATAGCTGGAAAGGAGGTTAGTGAAGGGAGGCTTTGAGGAAGCGAGGGAAGACGGGGAAGGGTCTGCTCTGGCCTCTGCTGCCTCACTCCACCAGCATCAGGGCTCAGAGGCTTATTTTCACCAGGAAAAAGTCATTTCCCAAGCCCCTTCCTGGTGAAAACAGAGACCGCGCACCTCGCTCTTATTGAAAGCAATCCTGCGAAAACAAGGATGACAAAGGACAGCACAGTTAGTTCTGAAAATGAAATCCTTAAAGTGTGGAATTCTCTGCCAAATAACTTTAAGTCAATGAAATCATTTGGGATTGCTTTCCTTACTTTGTTTGGATCATCTTATGCTTGTGAGCAGCTGTTTTCAGCTTTGAATTATATCAAACCTGACACCAGAAACAGACTAACAGATGACCTGAGTGCTGCATGTGTTGCTCTCAAACTTACAAAGTATGAGCCAAGGTTAGAAAAATTATCAGCATGCATACAACAGCAAAAATCACATTAATTGTTCAAAAGCATGCCATTGAAAGCTTTGTTACTGTGTTTTTCTTTTAAGAAAAAAGATGTTAATGTATGAGTTGTTTTTTTCTAAACTAAAACCTCAGTATTCAGGTTAAATTGCCATGTTGGCATTTTGCGATAAATAAGTAAATTTTGGGTTGCAGTTTGGGCACTCAGTCTCTAAAAGGTTCTCCATCACTGATCTAGTCTCGTGTTAAAAACCTCCAGTGATGGAGCACCCATGATTTCCGGGGGTAAGCTGTTCCACTGGTTGATTGTCCTCACTGTCAGGAAGTTTCTCCTTAATTCCAGGTTGCTTCTCTCTTTGATCAGTTTCCAACCATCCTTTCTTGTCCTGCCCTCTGGTGCTTTGGTGAATAATGTGACCCCCTCTTCTTTGTGGCAGCCCCTCAAATACTGGAACACAACTATCATGTCACCCCTGTTTCTTCTTTTCTTTAGACTAGTCAAACCCAAGTCCTGCAGCCGTTCTTCATATGTTTTAGTGTCCTGTTGATCATTTTAGTTGCTCTTCTCTGAACTTTTTCCTTCTAGAAAGGTCACCCACAATAGGAAAGTTAAAGAGAAGTGTTCTCTAAACATGTTCTCTAAACATGTTCTCTAGAGAAACAAATGGCAATTCATTCCAATACTGTGCCAAGGAAACTGCTATCTTGTCTCTTTCTCCACAGTCCAAACCAATATAGATTCAGGATCAGGACAATGACAATCTAATAATGGAAAATGATCCCTCCACTCCCACCACCCCCAAAACAGAAAGTATGAAGCTACCGGGGAAAAACAGAAGGCAAAACTAAATAGCACTAGTTTTTTATGATATGGCTGGATTAAAGCAAAAAGGACATTCAGCTGCTGATGTGCCCAGAGGCAAAAGGAAACTTTGATTTTACACACACACATGTGCGCGCACACACACACACCATTGATAGGTGGAATGTCAGAACCATGAACCAAGGCGAACTTGATGTTGTCAGAGAAGAAATGTCAAGATTGTACACTGACATTCTGGAAATCAGCCAACTGAATTGGACTGGAATGGGTCACTTCACATCAGAGGAAGAGAAGATTTTTGGACAAAAATATGTAGAAAAAATGGAGTTGTCAGAGAAGAATGCTACAATCAGTGCTTGGATATAATCTCCTCCCCATGAGGATGATGATCTCCATTTGAGCCCAAGGCACATCTCTCAGTATTACAGCAATCCTAATCTGTGCTCCGACTACACCTGCAAAAAAACCTGAAGAGTTCTGTGTGACACAACATCTTATTGATACAAAATGAACAAAAAACATTTTTACCAGCAACTGGAATGCTAAAGATGGAATTAAAATGACTTCTGGAATAACAGAGAAATCTGGCCTTGGTGTACAAAACAAAACAGCAGACTTCAATCAAAATCTTTCAGTTTCATAGAAAATATATCCTTCTAACCATCTAAAATATGCCTCTCAACACAGACATGGGTGAACCGGCAACAAGGAATCAAATCGACCACATACTTTACAGCAAAGATGGAGGAGGTCTATTGCTTTAACATAAAGAAAACTTGTCTCTTGACAGTGGTCACATTCTGGTTGCAAAGTACCAGCTTAAAAAAAAGTAAACAATACCATCAAACCAATAAGATACAATCTCAGCTCTGTTCCAAAGAGTATGTAATGGAAGGATCTATGGACTGGTAAATAAACTCTGGACCAAGTCATGGTATTGTTAAATATGAAATAACAATGATTGCAGAAAAGCAAAATAAAAACATGGCTGTCAAATAATAGAGTGAAAATGTCTAAAGAAAGCCAAAAGCAAATGGAGAGAAATGTTACGTTACTGAATGATGCATTCCAGAGAAGGAAAAAGAACAGACAAGGAGATACTGTGTGGCTAAATAAGCAATGCAATTGAGAACAACAAACAGGAAGGACAAGATACTAATTAAAATCAACTTATATATGGATGGGCATAATAAAAGGGAATAAACCCAAAGTTTTAGAGAGAAAACAATATAAAGAAGAGAGGATATGAATATATGGAAGAACTGTAAAAAAAAAAAAGATCCCAAAATCTATATCATACTGCATATAGGTTTGATCACTGAACTAATGCTGGTCATTCCAGAAAGTGAAGTTAAATGAACCCTGGAAAATATCACTAACAACAAAGCTTCAGGAGATAATGAAATACTAACTGAACTATTTGAATCTTGCCAAATGATGCTATTAAAATGCTGCTCATCGTTTGTAAGCAGGTATGGAAAACACTGCTGTGTTTCGGAAAGGGCAGAGGAGCCCAAGATTACAATGCAAACAATGGTTGAATAATGGAAAATGCAAAAGAATGTCAAAAAATGCAAAAGAATGTCAAAAGGACATTTAATTTTGCTTTATTAATTATATGGCCACACTAACCACAATAGATTATGGGATCCCTTGAAAACATGGGTATCTTAGGCTACCTCAGCTAAATGCTGAAATCTTTGTATGCTAATCAAGAAGCAACATTTAGAATTCAATATGGAGGAAGTAAATTGGGGAAAGAATGGTGTCACTGTTGCATATTATCGCACTATTTAACTTACATGCAGAATATAATATGAGAAGTGCTGGACTAGAAAATACAGAATTTGCAACTAAATGTGCTGAAAGAAGAAATATTAATAGCCTTAAATAGCTTGATGATACTATCTTGGTGGCTAGAAGTCAGAAAGACTTAAGGAATCATTTGTCAAATGTGAAAGATAGGAGAGTATTGTAGGAAGACAGCACACATACACACAAACACACACACACACACATACCAGAGAAAGAAATATTTGGGGGAATATTAAAAAGGCAGAATATTATATTTTCCCAAAGGCAGAAACCTCTTCTTCTCCCCCAGCCAGAAACTCAGCAGGCCAAGTCTGCAGAAATGCAGATTTGATAATCCCATTCAGAAAGACTGAGGTCCCATTCATGAGCAAAATACTGCCTGCAGAAACCCATTCAAGATAGGATCTTTCAATACTCCAACCGAAGAGGAAATATTACTGAAAATTTTCAATTGCGCTGAAATGGATAGACTTACATGGGAACTCAAGGATAAAAGTGAAACTAAGTACTACAAAATCTGGGAACAATTTTATGATTGGATAGACAATAAGAGGGTAGCCAAGACAAATGTATAGTGTTAGAATAAAATATAGATTATAGACAAA
>NW_015388293.1:146535-156912 GCF_001527695.2 Protobothrops mucrosquamatus
ATACTGCTAATAAAGGGGTTTCCTGTGGAGTCTGTAGGCTACCTAGGCATAATGTAAGGCTGTGAAAGCCAAACCATTAAAAACAACTGAATTTTTTTTAAATGATGTTTTTAACTAATAGTAATGGAGAAAATTTTGCAGAGTCAAGAGGCTTTAGAGAGAATTCTTATGTTCTGAAAAATCAAAGTCAACCTAAAAATAGAGTGACAGAAACTAGGATGGGCTAAATGTTATCACTGAAATCTTACATTTAACTGACATTTAACTTATTGATGGAGAATCCTGGCAAGCTGCTTTTCAATAAGTCACAAAGTGATTGAAGAACAACAAAATAAAGAATAGAAAAACATTTTTTGGTGTATGAAATGAAACATAACAATAGTCTCAATAAATTTATAATTTAATTGAGTGCCTGGCCAAATGGTTTCGAATTGTTTCAAAATGTTCAAGAAACTGGGAAAAGAAAACTAAAAACCTTATCCCAAAGGTATTTTTTTCAAAAGGCAACTGGGCTTTGTTTTTCCTTGAAGATGTTTTACTTCTCTTCCAAGAAACTTCTTCAATAAGAACTTCAAGGAAAAACAAAGACCAGTGTCCTTTTGAAAAAGCACCTTTGAGATAACCATGGCCTGGATGATTGAGAATCTCCATAGACATAATAACCCTTATCATTTAGTGTGTCAGTGACTCTGTGTGTGTGAGAGAGAGAGAGCACGCATGCACAAACACAAAATTTTATTAAATATTTTTTAAAGTAAGATAAAAAACAATACAAACTAAGAAAAAGGAGAAAAAAATGAAGAGAAAACTAAAGATGCAAGAAGGAAAAGAAAAATTGAAAATAAAGAAAAAAGAAAAAAGATATAAAGAATAGAATAGAATAGAATAGAATAGAATAGAATAGAATAGAATAGAATAGAATAGAATAGAATAGAATAGAGCTGGAAGGGACCTTGGAGGTCTTCTAGTCCAGCCCCCTGCTCAAGCAGAAGAACCTATACCATCTCAAACAGGTGAATGTCCAATCTTTTCTTAAAAATTTCCAGTGAGGGACCGCCCACAATTTCTGGGGGCAAGCTGTTCCACTGGTTTCTCCTTAGTTCCAGGTTGCGTCTCTCTTTAATCAGTTTCCAACCATTGTTTCTTGTCCTGCCCTCTGGTGTTTGGTGAATAACATGACCCCCCCCCTCTTCTTTGTGGCAGCTCCTCAAATACTGGAATACTGCTGTCATGTCTCCCCTATTTCTTCTTTTCTTTAGACTAGCCAAACCCAAGTCCCGTAGCCGTTCTTCGTATGTTTTAGTCTCCAGGCCTTTGATCATCTTAGTTGCTTTTCTCTGAATTTTTTCCAAACTCTCAACATCTTTTTTGTGATAAGGTGACCAAAATTGGCTGCAGTATTCCAAGTGTGGTCTTAGAAGTAGTTTTGGATTTTCTTTACAGCAGTTATAAGATACAAATATATATTTAGATCTTACTCTATGGTTACAACATACCTCTTTTCTTTCTATAATCTATCCTGCCTAATCATCAGAGCCATAAATCATGAGTTATTTTATTTTATTTATTTTTTTGCAAAATGTCCCTAAGGAGTTTCCAGTCAGCAATAAATGTAGATATTGTTTTTTCTCTGAAGTCAGTTTAGCCATCTCAGCAAGTTCCATTATCGTCACCAACCATACTTCCATTGTGGGTAGTGTTGAATATTTCCATCTTGTGGATACAATAATCTTGCTGTAGTTATCATGTACAAAAACAAAGTTCTATGACTTTTTTCCAACTGTTTGTCCCTCAATCTCAAAAACCAAACCTCTGGCCTCAGTTGTATAATACTTTAAAATCCTCTGAATCAATGTGAATCCAAAATTTCTAGCTTTTTTATATGTCCACCAAATACGATGTCTCTTTGCTGTTCACATTTTCAACATAAATTTGCCTTTATACAGCATAGACCATTTCTCTGATGACATATACATATACCGTACTACATATATAATGCTACATCATTCTATAAAAATTCTCTTTTAAGATTATAACAGCCTATATTTTCCCATTATTCCATCTGTGTATTATAAGCAAAAATTTTAAATAATTTATCATACATTCTTTCACTTGTTCTTCTGTTTCAAATTTCAATTGAGGTTTACCTATTTTAGAAATAACATCTTCATCATTACACACAATTCTATTCAAATTTCAGTCTTACAATGTTCAAAACCATAAAACATCTTTTCTCTTTAAATTTTTCTGATAACTGTAAATAATAAAACCTTTGACAATTATATTTCTCTGCCACCAGTTTTTCTCTTGATTTTATTTTAGATTCCCCTTGACAAAATTCTAGTATCTCATAATAAGCTAGCTATTTGTGTTTGCCTATTATTTCTTGTCTATAAAGTGCTTCTTGTGCTTAGGGGTTTTCAGGCACAACCTGTGCTTGTATCTGTTCTATATGTTCTACGGCATGTCTAAGATAACGATTTTTAAAATCCACATTAACCTTGACTTGGTTGTACCACAAATATCAATGCCACCCACATCTTAGATCTTAGATCCAAGAACCTTCTATTGCTCAGCAGCACCCACTCTTACATCCAAATCGAATAGCAAGCTGCAAAGAAGCTTAAATTAGATAGACCCAATCCTCCTCTTTCCTTTGCATCTTTTTCCCCACCACACAAACTGAAAAATAACTTTCTCCCTTTGTTTAAATGGTTCATTGGTTGTCATTGATTTCAGACAACAAGTATTGTCTGAAATCAAAACATCATTCTAGGTAGTACAATAATTTTTATCACAGATTTTTTTCCCCCCAGCAATGACAGTTAAAGTTTCTACCATCTTAACAGGTCTTTTTAATTTCATTCAATGCCGTAACACAGCTGTTTTGAAATAACATAGGGTTCATATTATATGTTCAATGCACAGGAGGTGAGTGGGGTTGAGAATTGTATTTTCAGACTTGGAAGATTCTGTGAATGAGCTTTGCAATAAAGTAGAGTTACTTCATAGGATTGTAATTTCTTTCTGGTTCATCCCACAGGGTCAAAAATCAATCTTGCAAGTCTGAAAGTACAGTTCTTCTCCCCCCCCCCCCATCTCTTTTACAGCCCAAGAAACTAGCCACTATCCAGTTGTGGGCTATGCTATCTCTTATCTAACTCAAAAGATGCCCTTGGTGGCATCTTTTTGCTCATTCTCCCAAGGAGTTTCCCACATACCATTACACTTCCTTTATATCAGTTGGAATAATATTATTTTTTATGGCTGTGTTATCTATTAATACACTACCTTCCTCTTATAATTGCAATATCATTTTCTTTTTCTTTTTGTAATTTATATACCAGCCACTTCCCTGGTTTGCTTGTAAACCAATTTTTTGTTTTACATAATTTATAATTCAGAATTTATAATAATTCAGAATTTCCATTTCTCTTACTGGTCACATAGCTAACTGTTGTTGCAAAAGCTTAATTTGTTGAAAAAGATTTATTCTCTCTGGAAATTTATTTAATCATATATCAAAAGGATGCCCAAAATAAATATTTCTAGAAAGTTAACAATGGACCAAGGGTCCAGAATTATTTGGAATTATAACCTTGATTTTATTAGAAGCATTTTGTTTAGTTTCCATTTAAAAGAACTGGATTTTCTTGCATACACCAAGTTTGCAGGGTTATGATCCAAAAATATATTTGGTAATATCGCTGCTTTAGAAATCTTAGTAGCCAAATTCTTCGATATCCAAATCATGTCTATTCTTGAAAAGGATATATGGTTTTCAGAAAAGTAGGTGTACTCACCTGAATTGCCATTTCTCTCTATATATATATATATCAAATTGTCCATCAAATCAAATCAAACTTTTGATAATTTGCCGTGGGTGATTTTAATATTTTTTTCTCAGAGGTTCTAGCCAGTTGTGGGGAGATCACACCATTCTAGTCCCCAATCAAACACCAATTTTAATAAGAGAAATCTATTAGTCTTTCCATAGGTTCTTTTTAGAACAGTTCTTTATCCTAATTTGTGGCATAAATTCCCAAATCAGAGTGTTAATTCCTTGCAAATTATTTTCTGTTTATCAGTCAATAGACTGCCTAGAGTTAGAAATTTATATATGAAACAATTTCCTTCCTTCCTTCCTTCCTTCCTTCTTTCCTTCCGAAAGAAATTCTTCACCCAATTTTTTGTAAATCAAATATGTATGTTCTTTTTTCTAATATGTATCTCTTGTAGACAAATTATATTGTTTTAATTTTTTTGAATATTGAAAATTTCATATTCAATCATCCATGATCAAGCCAAAAATTGAGAAAAGTTGATATCTGCAGCACCTGGTTCAACATCATCACTTTCAATTTCCTTTTGCATCTGTTGAAGTACTGTAGTTACTCATTTGATACCTCCATTTGAATCTCGTCCATTGAAATACCCTTGATTTATAGGCAGAATTCAGCTGAAAACTCTGATCTTTAAAAGTAAAAATCACATGTTCCAAAATGTCCCATCAAAATTCTAATAGGAATTTCTTTGAGAATAATTATATCTGTATAATATTGCTATACTCTTCCTTCTGACAAAGTGCACAAATCTTGCATTTATCGTATATACTTTATCAATTTCTGCCTCTGTATCCTTTTCATCCCAATAAAAAAAATTGCTAAAGCTTAAACTTTAACTTTAAAAATTGCTAAAGCTTAAACCTTTTCTCTAATATCTTCATCAGAATCCTCTAGGACAGTGATGGCGAACCTTTTAAAGATTGAGTGCCCAAAAACCGCCCCCTGTCTCCGCTCTGCCTCCTGCCCTGCCTGCTCCACCCCCGCCCGCCCCTGCCCCACCCACCCACAGGGCCACACACTGCCTCCATGGCCCGCTGCAGCAGATCGCCCAGGCAGCCCTGCAGCGCCATGGCAGTCACACCCTCCGCCCACACCCCGCAGCATCATCTGCACGCTATGGGGCATGAGGGAGGAATCTTGTCCCTGCTGCCCGGCTATGTCCTTGGCTGCGCTGCTCCATGCGGGCTGTGCCTGGGGGTGACTCTCCTCCAGGGGGGCTGCTGGTGAGGAGGGGGATGTGAGGAGAGGCGGGGCTGGGGCAACAGCATGTGTGCCCACAGAGAGGGCTCTGAGTACCGACTGTGGCACGCGTGACATAGATTCGCCATCACTGCTCTAGGATTACTCTAAATAATTACATTAGAGCCAGATTATCTAGTTCTTTTTTCAGCTCTCTGTCTATAACCTCTGTCTTACACTCCAGAATTTTCACTTTATCATTAATTGTTTCACATCTCCAGACACTTGTTTTACAGTTTTCCATCTTCTTAAGTTCTTTCATCTCCTCTTTCGTCTTTACAAGTCCTTTATCCATTTTTTTTTTCAAAAGTGGTAAATTTAATATCAAGTAATTTAGTCAATTTAGTAACAAGAGATTCACCTAACCTATTGCCCAATTGCTGAAACATTTTCTGGTATAATTCCTCTCTCTGAAGATTGCTTTAGCAATCCTCTCCTCCCCTCTGAACCAGGAAAAGAGAAAAGGCAAACTCTCCTCCACCACCACCACCCTTTTTTTTTTTTTAATCTTCTTGGGCACTTTCATCTCAAATGTCATTCCATAATGATGGTATCATGGTCTGTTTGATACCACCTTGATCTTTTGTTTTTTTAAAATCCACCAATCATCTGCACTATTTAACAGTAAACAAAAAACATTCCCATAAAGATCCAGTTCATCTGCTTATTTTAAATTCAAATTTGTATAAAAGCACTTTCTCCAAAAATTATCTTTCCAAATAATTATCCTCTTTATCTGCTTTAAACTTTATTATATCCTGATCATTTTACAATGAAAACCATGTTTCACCATGTACCCAGTTTGGTGCTCAACCCATATTTGCTTTGCTATTGCCATACCATTGGTGCATTTATTCCTGCAAAAAAAAAAAAAACTGGTACACTGGGGCAACATATCTTTGTCAGTACTGAGTACTGTAGAACAGGGGTGTCAAACTGCCGACCCATGGGCCAGTTGAATCATATGGCGGCCGCATCCACCCCACCTCCAGCAATGCAAAAAAAGTCGTGACACATTGCAACACGTCACATGACGTGGCGAGTTTGACACCTGTGCTGTAGAAGATGTTTTGTTCAAGAATGCCAGATTCCTTATTTTCCAACTTGCTCCCGGAAGAAGAAGAGAGGGTTACATGGAGTTTTATGCATGTCTTTATTCCTTTGAGTCACATATGGGTATATTAACTGGATTAAAATACAGACACCTTTTTCATGCATAAAACTGATCAGCATGATGTGTACAAGACAACCCAATAAATCCTATTCAGATTTGGATTCTAAATTCTGTGAGTACACGAGCAAGGAAATGGACCTGTTCAGCTCAGCTTTTATTGGTTTATCTTTAACTGACTCACTGGGTGATGTGCATCTAGGCTTCAGTTGACATGCAGGTGTCAAGCTAGATCCTAAAAGAGCTTATTTCTGCATTTGTTGACTGAACATACCCATTCAGATAAAATACTTATCACAAGGCAGCTTTTTAAAGAGAAGGCTGCACTATGCTTCTCTTCCCGATATCAGGGTATTTTTCAGAAATATCAGATTAATGGGAAATGTATAGGTCAGAATTTGACTTCCTTGATCTGCATAACCTATAGGGTGGCTCTGCCTCTCAAGACTCCCAAATCTTTATTTCTTCTTGGATATTGGGCCAACAAAGAGTTGCAATCAAGGAGCCTAAGGGCATCAAAGTAATCTGAAGGAGAATTGTATGGAGGCAGAGCAAACTGCACTACTTAGCCAGAAGGCCTTAGTTGGCCTTTGAATACTTCAGTCTGGCCATGTGTGATCAATATATGTGGTTTCTATTATTTCCAAGCACATTAGGAATGTAAAAGCAATTCTCCCCATTTGGCTTGAGGTGAATTAAGGAGAGAAAGAGGCATCTCTAGGAGGGTGGCCATTACTCAGTACTCTGCATAGAACTCTACTTCCTCACCTGTGCTCTTGTATTTGCTGTAATGGAGTATTATCCCTCTGAGACAAGAGTTCACTAGGAGAATATTTATGTGGCAGTAAAAAACTTGAGAAGGAGGCTATCTGGGTCTAATAGACCCAGGTATTTCAACACGTCTTGGCTTGCCATGTGTCATGTTGAATTACACCATTTCCTGCCTGTGACAGTAGCCTTTAATGTGACCTATGTAGCCAAAGTCTGACATGTCATTCAACAGAACAGAATCTTAAAGTAAAAGGGCACCTTTGATTTTGTTGAAAAGGAGAATGGCTTTTAAGCAATATTCATACATGTAGATCATATTCCTATCACACTCATAATTGACAATAATTGATTTATAACATGAAATAGTCAATTTCTCCCCTACCTTCCTCCCAGCCCCATTTAATGCCTAGATGGCCATGCAGTTTGTTCTTTGTTCATGTCCAATTTTAATTCCTCTAGTGAGAGGAGGGCAAACAAATTCTTATGTTTTTCTTCCTCTCATTGGCAGAATTAAAAATTTGACTCAGAGTAAAAATGGGTAATTTCCCTCATGTCACCCAATATTTGCAATGTGCTTAGAAAGAATTTCAAAATGATTCAAAATGATTCTCATCTGGAGTAATAATTTTATTTTATAACCCCAGTCTTCTTTTTTTCAAGATTACTAAAGGCATCTTTGGATGTGCAAACAAAATGTTGGAGGTTAAGAGGAAAGGTTTTACCTTACTGTAGTTGCTTTATTGGATTGAAAAAATTATTTATTTAAAATCTCTTGACAACCTCTTTGTTGATTACTTGGGATGTTTGGGAGCTGAATTCTAAGTTATCTGTAAAACAAATAGGGAAGGAAGACAATGTTTTTTGTAAACCTTAGAAGGTAGAATGCCAACTGGGAGGAGGTTTTTTTTATAGATGTATTTTATGAAATACTCTGCTATAAAATGCAGACTAATTCCTTAATCAAAGAAGTTTCAATTTAACATAATAAGATGATATGCTAAATTTATACCTAAAATCAGAATTCCGCAGGCAAAATAATAATAATAATACCTAGACATACACTTGGTGGAATTTCATTACTCTATGTAGTTCTCTTTACTATGCTATATGTGCAACCAGAAATTCAATAGGTCCAACATTCATCCACAATAATTCTCAAGAAATTCTACTGGATTTCTTATGCTTACCCAGGTTGTAGTACTGTGAAACTGTAGAGCTTCATTGTCCATCTGTAGTTTATTAGCAATACACATTCAAGAAATAACACTAATATCACATTGGTTCTCTTGCACAACTGGCCTGATTAACATATCTATTGCCATTAATTTCTGTAACTGCTCAAGTGTTTTCTTCCCACTCTATTTCTGATGGTACATAGTGGTCTACAGTTCTATGGATTTTTCTGCTCTCTACTAGCTTATTAACTTCCTGTGTGCTACCATTTCATTGCAAAAATGGTTCTTGAGAATCTTTGGTAATTTGAAGTCTCATATATAACTTTTACATTAACTACTCAGAGAATAACTGTGAACATTGCAGGACTGGGAGTCCATTCCTGTTCATGCAATAGCTATTGACCTTCCTTATATTTTTACTCTATCCTGCATCCATAAGATAGCATAGTGGTTGTTTTACAAAGATACTTGTTGTTTGTTCTCTTCAATATAACACATCATTTTGCACCTTCTTCTCTTCTTCCTCCTCCTCCAATTACTGCTACTTTCATGAAATAGCATTTACAATACTGCTGCCATGGCTTAAATGATAGGGGCCAACTGTCAACATCCATTTGATAATTAATAAGTATAATAATTAACTCCACCTGCTGAATATTAGCCCAGATGGAATTTTGCCTTGCACCCATACATTAGGCATACTTTCAGCAGAGTCTGCCTGGAAACAACCTTCACCAGCTGAAACTTGACTTAAAATATCAATATAAACAATGGTTGTTATTTTTAAATTCATGAAGTATACAAGGTTCAACAACATTTTATAGTTGATAACTAAGTGGTTAATCAGTGCTTATTTGCTGGATTTTTCAAGCATAAATGAATCAGCTTCCTATCATCTTAAACCAAAGGGCTTAATATTATGTATCTTTATGTTTGAAGACATATGCTGTTTTTCAAATAATTGTGATTTGATTACCAAAGTACAAAAGTGTATTTGTGAACTGTAAATCTGCAAACCTTAAGCTTTGATTTTTGGTTGCTGTTTTCTTGTTTTTAATGTTTTAAACAATTTGTAAACCACACAAATAGCTTCTAAATTTAATAAATTGTGAATGTTACTGTTCTTATTATATCAGCCCTGAAAAAGGTTTTCAGTGTCTACAAATAATTAAACAAAAATATTTCCACTTTGTAAAATATCTTAGAACTTTTAGTTTCCTACCCTTTCTCCCCTTTGTTTCACCAAGCTAAAACATAGCTCAACACATTGTCTCTGTCCAAGGAGAAGGAGGAAAGAGATATTGTCCAGGGTGAAATATGGAGATTCAGTTGCAAGTTGCAGTAGGTGAATGGTGTGTGTGTGAGCAAGAAAAGAAAGCATTTGTAAAAGGACCATCTCAACTCTTTAATTACTTCATCTTACCTACTGGTTTTGCAGATAGACAGAGAGGAAAATTCCCAACTGTTCTAAAATGAGGCCAGGACACACATACAAGGACAGGAATACTGCTACTTTAAAGAATTTATTCAGATGACAAAAGGACACCAAATCTTAATGAAATTTATTAAAATTAATTGACTAGTATATCTCTGGGTGAACAGTGCCAAGGTTTTTTTTTATTTCCAATAGCTTAACAATAACAACATATTTCTCTTTTCACCCCACTCCAAGTTGCTGGAATGGGTAACTTTATGGCAGGGACTTGAACATTAATAATAATAATAATAATAATAATAATAATAATAATAATAATAATAATAATAATAATAATAATAATAATAATAGTAACAGCAGCAGCAGCAACCTTGCTGTATGATAGTGGAGGGCATACCATGATGATCACCTAAGTTCTTAACCCAGCCTAAAGCCAAACAAAGTTAGCCAAAGTTCCCAATCCTTCAATATAAAAATTTTTATTATTTTCCAAAAAAGAAAAAAACATCACAAGTATTACACAATATTATATTATATCCCACCCCCCCCGGACTTCCCAAACCAAATCCCAGGCTAATATTCAAATATAGGTAAACAAATATTAATATCTCTAACTCCACAAACTCTATTTATAAACAATCCATCTCCTCCACATTAATAAAAAAAATTATACATTTAAGTAATTCAAATACACCAAAGTCTATATCAATTCAGCAGGTATCACCAGTAACTCTTCCTCTC
>NW_015388293.1:158277-167689 GCF_001527695.2 Protobothrops mucrosquamatus
CAGGTTGGAGTTTTACTTTGAGACTCAAACAAATAAATCAAACATTCAGTGAGTTCTTTCCCTCATCCTTTACAGAAGTAAATGCATTTTTGGTCACAGTTACATTTCGTCTTATATGCCCCCTTCACTTTAAAAAAAATAGTTTGTTTAAAAAGATGAAATTCTCCTGGGGTTTATATTTATATGGAACTTTTTTTGTGCCTGATGAACACTTGAAAAGACTGAGAGTCTCCCAGAATCAGCTAATAAACTTCTATTTACAAATCAAAGCATAAGTCAACATCATTATCATCTTTATAGTCTCAGTTATTTAAACTGTCACACTGGCATAGTGATTTCCCAAAACATCAGCTTTTCATGGACTTTCATTTTGTAGAATGAAAAAAAAGAGAAGGAATGAAGATCCTTCAAAACAGATGAACCACTATTATTTTGTGTTGGAAAAAATGCAACTTCTTCCAATCTCTTGGCAAAAACTTGAACTGGGCTATAAATTGCATGCACATAACTGCCTTTGTGGAATTGGAAAGTGCCATATGCAAAGAAATTCACAGCATGATAAGCAGTCTCTCTGCTGACCAAGATGTGGATGCAGAAAGATCAACTTCAATCTAAGGGTTACCAAAAGGATAGTGTGTGTGGCTTTGTCAAACACTAACGTGTTTGTTTTTTTCTCAGTTCAGTGAGCACAATGTGTTGACTGGCAGGCAGAGTGGCCAAATATAGTATTTAGCCATCTTGAATAAGGAATCACTCTGGGCACATGTTGCTATGCAACAGAGGTCACGTGAGTCCATTCCAAATTATTATGGTGGTGCTTGAGGCAAGGGAAACAGCATGCCCATTAACTGTCAGCAGGTTTGGTTTAGTGTAACACATGGACTTTTGCCAGTGCTCTGTGTGTGCCAAAAAGCACATTTACACCCAGACAGCTGCATACAGGGCTTTGGCTCTACAAGTTGCAAGGTCCAATAAGCAGCACATTTCCAAAGCATGATGAGAACATTGATTTGGGTTTTCCAGAGTGTGCTGGGCCAATGTCCGACATTAATCCAGGAGGCTGGATTGTTCTTCCAAAGCTGAAACAGCAGCAGCAACATTAACTGTGGCTGTGGTGTTGACATAACTGCCCATTTGCATCAGAGTGCCATCCAAAGCAGTAAATAAGTTTATTCACTTTTCAGTGGTCATTAGGATTACTTTAACAAAGCAGCCAGCCGCCTTTTGGTAGAAATGTCTTTGCAACTGACAGATCTGGGATCTTTATTTCAAATTTCTTTGGGCTGCTGGTTCAGAATCAATTCATGAGACTATCAGACTCACAGATTTGCAAAGGGATTCAAAAATCCAAAGCCTGCCTGTGAAAATTGCAAAACCAGCTGGCCAAAAGCAAAATGCCAATATGCTTTGGAATTTCAAGATTTTTACAAGCTTGGTGATTACCTGTCAAATCATGACCTGTGCTTGCTTGCTGTACAGCATGAGGATTTTCTTCTACATCAAGGGAAGGTAAAATGATGCCTGTGGGCATCAGCCTTCTCTGAAACACACTGATGTGCCTATCAAGCTTCCTGTCCCTTCTGACTTTTTTCCTTTCCTTTTGTTAAAATATAAAAATAAATAAATACGGAGTTGGCATGGTGTAGAGCAAGGTATTATTTATTTATTCAATTTCTATAGCTGCCCAACTGAACCAAGTGACTCTGGGCAACTTACAGTTCAAAATTACCTTCCAGCATCCCATTTATTTGCCTCAGTTTTGGATTGCACTAGATTTTATAAAAAAAACATTTTAGGCAATACTTTCTGTTTATTAAATGGATGCCAGTTAAGTCTAGCACCAGGCTAGAAAACAAAAGACCATGAGTGCAAGTTCTGCCTTATCCATGAAAGCCAGATCGGTGACCTTGGACCAGTCTCTCTCTCTCTCCCTCCCTCTCTCTCTCTCTCTCTCTCTCTCTCTCTCTCTCTCTCTCTCTCTCTAAGCCCACCTCACTGCTATGGGAAATATTGTGGGAGGAAGGAAGATTAGGTGCATTTGCCACTTTGAGTTATTTGTAAAAAATAATGCAGATGGGTTATATACATACATACTTATAACTACCTTTTCATAGGGATATCTACTAAATATGTCCTTAGTATATCCTTAACATCAAGCAGTTATTTAAGTTGTCAAAGATGCTTCATGTTGGGGATCAGAATATCAACCTTATAAAGCCTACTCAAGAACTTGAAATCTTAATTTACAACCAAAATCCTTTTAATAGAATTGAAAAACTTCAAAAATAATTATCCACTGCAAGTACAAGAGGACAAAGTCCTGATGAAATAAAGTTGATTGTCTCATAACATTGAAAAAGACTAAATGACAAGACGATATTTAAGGCCCTAACATAGAACCTAAAACATGCATTGTTTAAAGGTTCTGTTTAGACCTTAAATATTGTTGTTCTGTCATTTAGTCTTTTTCAACTTGTTATGAGCCAATCAACCTTATTTCACAGGACTGTCTGTCAGTAACTGATTCTCTGTGTTCTTGTAAGCTTATGTTTGTGTCATTATTGATGGTGTCTAGCCATCATGTCTTCTGATAATCTCTTTTTTATCGCCTTTGGAGTTTTCCTCAGTGTTTTTTGCCTTTATGTTGTTTGTCCAAAATATTTCAGCTTTACATTTATTCTTTGTGCTTCCAGTTAGCAGTTTGGATTTATTTCACCTTGTGTTTAAAGGCTGATTTTTCTTGCAGTCCAAGGTATTCTTCAATTATTTTCTCTACCAACACAATACAAATGATTGTTTCTCTTCATTCAGTCTTTCTGATGACATAGCTTTCATCGCCGTATGTTATGCGTGGGAAACTGTAGCCCTGACAATAAATATTGCTCCAGATGTCAGAGTTCCTGCCTCTTCTAAAGCCAACTTGTACATCTGGCCATTCTTGTTCCATGTACTGTTAGAATCTGGATGGCAAATATTTTTTAAGAATCCCTTTCTAACATGGGAGAAAAATACAATTATTTGATAGTGTGAGCACTCCCCTTTCTGGAGATTTGTGTTTTTTTTTCAGTTCCTTTTCCCAATAAAGTGTCCTCTGTCCCTGATTATGTGCTGCAAGTATGTGACTGTAACCTCTTGTAAGATTTTTAACAATTAAGCTGATATTTTATCAATTCCTGCAGCTTTGTTGTTAAAAATAGTTGTAGGGCTCATTTAAATTCATTTTTACAACATGTTTGTCTTTAATTCAGTTATCAAACCTTCATGGGTATCATCACCTTGAGATATTTCTGTATAGCTCTTCTATAAATTCATGCCTTCTTTTTCTGCATCTTCTTTCTCCAGTAGATCTTTTAACTTTCACAGACCACATTTTTGTTGTCTCAAATGTTTATAAAGGCACATAATCTCCTTCCTGTGTCTTTCCATTGCCTATTTAGATATAACTCTTTTATCTCTTATTGTTCTTTCTTTAAACTCCACATTATATTGGACAAATTTTGCTGTATCCCTGTGGCATTTTGTTTTTCACCTTTTTTCAGCTATTTTCAACCTATCAACAGACAGCTATTTTGCCCCCTTTGGCTTTGGGGGATAGGTGTGTTTGTTTCCTCTTTAATAATGTCATGAATGTCAATCCAGAGTTTTCTAGGCCCTCAATTTATCAGATTGTACCTATTAAATATTCTTACTTTCACTGCATAATCATATCAATATTGCCGTGTATCTTTTTGGTCTGATCATTTCATTTGCTTTCTTTTGTATAAGTTATAAGTGTGCGAGAAGACTTTCATGAACTTTCTGCAGACAGCCACACCAGGTCTTCAATTTGCTGACTAAATAGAACATGTGCACTTTTGCTTGCAGAGTACATAATCAATCTGGTGATGTTCATCTGCAAAGTGATTTTTGTACATTGCTAAAGAAGATATTTGCTAAAACATTTAAATTTTCTGGCAGGAAATTAGTTTGTGTCCTGGGTTGTTTTGTATCCCAAAACCATATTTTCCCATTATTTCAGATGCAATTTTTCTTCCAGTGTTAGTATTTGTATGTCCTATAATTACAGTGATGCTTTTTGTCCACAGGGTCATCACAAAACTATTCAACTTATTCACATTTTTTGGGGAAATGTAGACTTAGATCATATTAATACTGATTGACTTGCCTTGAAATGAAATTGAGATTATTCAGTTGTTTGGGGGATTATATCCAAGCACTGACTTGTATATTCTGTTGTTAAGTAGTGGTGTCTACTCCATTCTTCTTTTATTTTATTTTCTGCAGGAGAAAATCTGATGCTCCTCAGATGTGAAGTGATCATTTCCAATCTGTTTCAGTTTGCTGATTCCCAGAATGTCAATGTTCAGTACTGATATTTTGGTTTTGACTATTTCAAGTGCTGACCTCATCTACCAATATAATATTTGTATCTTTGAAATATAAAACTTTGGACATATCAGCAACTAAATGTTCCTTTAATTTCAATTCAGATGCATCATAAATACCTATTGTGCTCATTCTTGCCTTCTCTATTTTCCCAGTTTCTTATTCAAGAGCTTCTCACATGAATATTATATTGACATTGGAACTAATTTGGCTGGCTTTGCAAATGCCCACTCAGTTTCAATGGTCAGTAGAGGGAGTGTCCGAATAACTATGCATGCTAAGCAAATGAGGTATGTGAAATCGAGACACCTGAAAGAGTCCTATGCCTAAAAGTTCAGTAGTAGCATTGAAAGGCAACTTTATCCTTGCAGATCATAGCAGCTCAGAATTAAATGGTCAGAATAGCAGTGCTGTGAAGTAAGATAGTGCCTGTCGCAGTAATCTAAGTTTCTTTGGATTATTACATGGATTTCCTCTGTAAAAGTTGTGTAGAGTGTGCAAGCAATAGCACAGTGATTTCTACCTGAGGCAATTGAATAAAATCACAAGCAGAAGGAAGCTAGCTTTTCATAGGAGACAGGATGAATGGGTTCAATAAAAATCAGATAAACAGTGGCCAAGAATGCTTCAGGCCACAGCATATTCCTGAAACTCACAACATGGAACTCAACTCTCCAGCTCAAACACTTAAAACTGTATGTCTGATTCTATTCTGCTTTATACAGGAATGGGCATTGAGCGTTCATGATGGAAATGTTCAAATCACAATACCATCTTTCAAGTAAGATTTCCAAAGATTTTTAGTGATTTTTTCCAGTTTTGAAAGAAACTAATTTTACTTCAATTCATTTTAAGTAAATGTAATTAAATAAAGCTAGCCTAAGATTTTTGTAAAAAAAAACAACGAACAATAGTAATTTGTTTCTATAAGAAGGAACATATAAAGTCCTAACAATCAAAATTTGATCTATTATCCAAATGTAAAAAGTAAAGATGCTCTTGAGTCAAGCTAAACTCCTGATAACTTCATGGTCACCATATTTCTGGTGTTAGAAATAGTATTTTCTGGTATTTCCCCATCCAAGTTCTAACCAGACCCCACCCTGTTTAGATTCCAAGATTAGACCAGATGGACCAGGTATTACCATCTGCTGAAAGTGGATGCATGCTTTTTAGACCTTTTTTTTCACCTAGGATTTCTAAGAAGACAACTAATTTCCCCTTTTTGCAGCCTCCAAAATCCTAAAGGTCACACCATCAACATATGGCGAGAAACTGCTGCATTGCAGCAATGCATTCTGAAGGTCCATAAGCGTGAGGCCTCCAACGATGGCTTGGAGGATCTATGAATACTTACTATTCTCCACCTCATAAAACAAAAAGTGTGAGCCAAAAAAATCCTTTTATGCCTTCCCCAGTAATGTCACAAGTCAGTGATCACCAAACAATATTATTAAAAGCAGATTTTGGCTCTACAGGGGTTGCCAACTCATGCTGTAAGGAGAACTACATTGTTGGGAAAGTGGTCTCAGGCCTATACATATATTGGAGTCCTCAGTGTTAGAGGGCTGGGGTTGAAGCTGCTTAAGTCGTAATTGGTTTGATGGGGATATCGTAGCTACAAAAGTCTAAACATTACGGATTCTCTCTTTCTCATTCTGAAGCCACTCCGTGAATTAGGAGTCACAATGAGTCAGATATAGCAAAGGCTGCAGTGTTGTTACTGGAACAAGGCCTCAGCCAAGGTCCTGCAACCTAGTGGGATTCAACTTACTGTTCAGAGCAGAGCAAATAATGGGAACATCAGCAAAAGAGTCAGACACCCACCTAGACTAACTTCATTGAGGTGGAGACATGTTTATTTACTTATTTATTTATTCATTCATCAAATTAAGGTACCATTCATCACACTCCCAGAGTGAATCTGCGTAGTTTACAGTTAAAACCCATATAAATTACTCTAGCCTTCTTTTTTTCTTATTTTTAAAAAATGCATAGATATAGGCATGGGCAGCCAAGCAGGTGCTTGTTTACATGTATCTATTGTATTATTTCTGCTATAAATCTATCTAGATTTATAGCAGAAATAATACATGCTAAAAATGCTGCTGGACAAAGGCTGTCTTCTTCCTTAGTCATGAATGGTGCAACAACTGAAGTATATCTAAAAGATGAAACTGCCCAAGCTCAAGCGGTTTTATTTTTCCATGTAAGTCTGTGAGGAAATTTCCCTTGGTTATTTCTGCTCTAGCATGCCTAGGAAGGCAGAAGCAATTGTAGTGCCTTGAACCATATGAGGTGGAGGGCAGGAACAAAATGAGCATCATGCCATGTTACCTCGGTGCTTCTCAGTTCAGACATTCTTCTAAAGGGCCTTCAAAGGACCAGGAAGTTCAAGGTCTTTAATTATGTGACTGCAACACAAGTGATTGGCTGCAGTTTTCCATGTGTAATTTTTAACTACAAGTTCCCACAGCCTAACTTAGCCAAGCAGCTGCAACTTCAGAATTCAAGGACTTTATGCTCAGCAAGAAAGAAAGCAGCAGGCAGAGTTCCCTTCCTCTCTTCCCACCACATCAGTTGGCAGCGCAACTGTTTTCAGGTGAAAGTGCTCCTATTTATTCCTCACGTTTTCATAACCCACTGAAATAAAGCCAGCGATTTCTACAAATGGCTGCCCTGTGACATTGCAGTTTTAAGATCACTCAGAAAGATATGGCTTTTGCTTTCGTTTGACAACATTATAGTCCCCTGAACACTCATTGCTGCTTGCTCCTGACCTTAGAGAAATAGTATCCTATTGCTTTTAATAGAGCTTTTTTTNCTCACGTTTTCATAACCCACTGAAATAAAGCCAGCGATTTCTACAAATGGCTGCCCTGTGACATTGCAGTTTTAAGATCACTCAGAAAGATATGGCTTTTGCTTTCGTTTGACAACATTATAGTCCCCTGAACACTCATTGCTGCTTGCTCCTGACCTTAGAGAAATAGTATCCTATTGCTTTTAATAGAGCTTTTTTTTCCCCTAATACATTGTTGACATAAAATGCCGTTTAGCAGAATAGGCAAGGGACCGATTTAGCACAGCTTGGAAATATAGTATAGCTCAAGACTTTGTTTTATTTATTTATTTATTTGTGAAGAGACAAAGCCGTTACATGAAGAAAAGAGAAAGAGATACAAAGGCACAGAGCTAGGTGTGCTGACTACAGAAAAACCTCCGAGCAGGATCTTGTTTCTCAGCAAACTTGTGGCGTATTGGCCTGAAGGAAGGACACCATTTTCAGATCCCTGGGAAGGAAAAGATATTCCCCAAAACTAGGAACAAAAAAAAATACTTGTGGGCATTTGCGATCTATTTGCTACTCAAACTTTAGCTGACATTACTCCCTAAGAATTGACCCTAAAGGGAGCTAACAAATCAAAAACACAAACAAATAAAAAGTAGTCCCTGAACTTTGTTAAAACACATGTTTATAAAATAAGCAGACCCACCCAACAAACTAGTTTATACCACAAAGGCCCACCTGTATAAAACATGCTTGATTCCCAGCAGTAGCAGAAGAAATAAGGTTTCACCTTAACGTCCATTGACAGGAAGTTCTAAAAATATGAGAGCAGCCACTGGGGATACTATGCTTTCATTTAATTCCAGAAAAGATGCAGATGAGAGAAGAGTCTGTTGTGAATATGTTAGAACATAAGGCAGAAAGAGAAATGCAAAATGGATGAGATGAATTGTCATTACATGATCTGTGTGTCTGCTTAGTCTGCTGTCTGTGTAATAGACAAATTGAAAAGTTCTTGCTCTCCCTTTTTGAAAATATATGCTGGACGTGGATCAGACAGCCCTTCAAGAGAGTCACCTTTAAGGAAGATTATCTTCTACTGGAGTAGGACTGGGCAGATCATTCACCACCTGACACATATATCCTTCTATGTTTAACTTAGGGACTTCAATAAGGAGTAAGCCAAATTTCATAATTTTCAAGAAGAAAATTTGACTTTTAAGTTAACATTTATACAGCAGGGCTATTTCAATATATTGGGATGTTTACTCTTTATACATCAATCAGTATAAAGTTGAGGACTTTTAAGGAATTACTGCCTGCAGTTGAAATCACTGTATTCTTCTTTGCAACTATACATGGTGTCAACTCTACAACAAGCCAGGATTGGGAGAGGGATGGAGGATTTCTACTAGTCAAAACATTTTACTGTTCTGTGGGAACCAAAGTCATTTCTGTCAGTTAGATAGGGGCTGGAGCATTTAGTTTAAAAACCCACCAAACTCTTTTATTAGGGAACGTAGCTAATTGCATAGCTCTGGGGTGGGAAGTTCAACTTTGTAATATTGTTGCTTTCTGAAGGGAACGTCAGACTTGGTTTCACTTTTGACCATGCCAATACTATGTAACCAATAGACATGTTCTTTGAGGAAATCTCAAGACTTGGAGTTCTGATTTATTTGGTCTTGTCTATTGGAACCTTGACATTAAACCAAATCTCATGTTCCCTTCACTGGCAATGGCATTTGAGCAGTTAAAGAGATTATTTACAGCAGAGCCAGTTCTTAAACACCCTGACCCTGAGGAACCTTTCATTATCCAATATAAATTTTTTTATTGTTTTCATCATAAAAAAAAAAAAGAAATACATCACAGATATTACACAATGTTATATCCCATCCCCCCGCCCCCCGGACTTCCCAAACCAAACCAAGGCTAATATTCAAATACAAGTAAACAAATATTAATATCTCTAACTCCAAACTCTAAACTTAAACAATCCATCTCCTCCGTATTAATAAAAATTATTCATTTAGTTAATTCTTCAAATACCCAAAATCTTTACCATTTCAGCAAGATAGTTTAACACCATCCCTTACTTATACAAAAAAAAAAAAGAAAAAATTCCCATCTTCCATAAAGTTAACAAGTAAATTCTGTCATTTCATCAAACTACACCTATAAAAAATCATTTTGAACCCTTAATAAGGTTTACAACTTCAATTACTTAATTAT
>NW_015388293.1:169839-217157 GCF_001527695.2 Protobothrops mucrosquamatus
TTTTTTCTTGAAGCAAGCTCATTTCATCGCTTGTTTGAGACTCCCATATGCTCAAAAGCTAGCCAGGTTGTTTTTAAAACAAATCTATCAACTCCATGGGGCACTGAAATGGATTATATCAGATAGGGGGTTCAATTTATTGCAAAACTTTGGAGGGAGTTTGTGAAACTCATTGGATCTACCAAGGGGGTTTCATATGCTTTTCATCCAAGTACGAATGGATCGGCTGAACGTACAAATGCAATGGTGGAACAATACCTTAGATGTTATGTTAATTACCAACAAACTAATTGGGCAGACCTCCTGCCTTTCACTGATGTGGCATGCAACAACACTGTACACAGTAGCACTGGACTTATGCCATTTAAAATAGCTACTGGTCAGGATTTTGTCCCTATGCCTGAATATCCCCAGGACCCTCCTGCTTCTCAAACCTTAGATCAGTGGGTGACCACTTTGCAAGTAGTTTGGGCCAATGTGAAGAAAGCTCTAACCCAGGCTGCAAAGACATACAAGGAACAAGCTGATAAAAAGTGATCTCCCCAGAAACCATTTCATGTGGGGGAGAAGGTTTATAGGGTTTCCTGCCTGAGCAGGGGGTTGGACTAGATGACCTCCAAGGTCCCTTCTAACATCATCATTATCATCATCATCATCATCATCATCATCATCATCATCATCATCATCATCTTTCCACAAAATATCTAAGATTAAAATTACCAAGTAAGAAATTTGGACCTAAGTTCGTTGGCCCTTTTCCCATGTCAAAATTATAAATCCTGTCACAGTCCCATTGCAACTCCCACGACTATTAGGGAAAGTTCACCCTGTTTTCCATTGCAGCTTGTTAAAACTGGTTATGAAATCGTCTTTGCGGCCAATTCCCAAAAAGTGCCCGGATCCATTCTGGTAGAGGGAGAGATTCATTATAAGATCAAATGTATTCTTGACTCTAGAATGTATAAGGGTAAATTACAATATCTGGTTCAGTGGAAGGGCTACATTTTATCGGAGGCTACCTGGGTAAAAAGTGCAGATGTGAAAGCAGACAGATTGATCAAGAAATTTTATGACAAACATCTGCAGAAACCCAAGGGGGATTCTTAACTTTCACTTTTGTTTCATTTGTTTTCTTGTTTTCTTCTTAAGGGGGTCTGACTGTCAATTCTACAACGAACCTGGCTGCAGCATTTCCTTTGTTCTAAGTTGCTGCAACCATTACCTTTGTTCTAAGTTGCCACAGGATTGGGAGGGGGATGGAGCATTTCTACTAGTCTAAACATTTTACTGTCCCATGGGAATCAAGATCATTTCTGCCAGTTAGATAGGGGCTGGAGCATTTAGTTAGAAAGCCCGCCAAACTCTTCTATTGGGGAACATAGCTATTGCATAGCTCTGGGGTGGGAAGTTCAACTTTGTAATATTGTTACTTTCTATAGGGAACGTCAGACTTGGTTTCACTTTTGACTGTGCCAATACTATGTAGCCAATAAACATGTTCTTTAAGGAAATCTCAAGCCTTAGAGTTCTGGTTTATTTGGTCTTGTCTATCGGAACGTTGACACATGACACCCCTGCCATTAAGAACTTTGAGTCCACTGGAATGGAATCAGTGAAGCCTGTTGTAAGTATAATCTCCAAATGTATTTGTCTATAATTTCTCTTATTTATGCAACCACCCTTTACCCTCCCTAATAATTAATTCTCTTGCTGATAAAGGTTTTTTTTTTCTCTATAAATTGCATTTTCTATTGTGAGCCCATTGCAAAGCAGTCTTAGAGGTGGGGGAGGAAATATTGCTGCCAATAATCCAGGAGGGAAGCCAAATCTTTGAGCATTTGGTCTTGATTTCCTTCATGAAGAGCAAAGCAGCAGCACTAGTCATCTCTTTTCCTTTTAGTCCAAAGCCAAGACACCCTTATGCAAGTGACACACATCATCATCAAAGCTGCAGCTTCATTGGTATGGTAGGGATCTCCTTCCCCAGCTCAGCAAGAGCCCTGGCCCCATACGGCAGTTTTGAGTAATTGACATAGTTGCCCAATGTTAGAAAATAAACTTGAGAACTATTCTCATTAGACATCCCCCTGGTTAGTGCCTCTGTTATTGTAAAAACCCAAATGCCGAGATTCTACCAGCATGGTTCTGTTTTTAATTAGTTGTGATGGCACTGGGCTAAGTGCCAAGGAAGGGGCAAAAAATGAACTTCCTGCAATGGAAGCTTATTGCTCAGTATGTCGCTCTTCTGAGCTGAGATTGTTTTTCCAACATTTTATGAAAAAGAGAAGCTACAGATAGAAATCATGTGCATGTTTACAGCTCTTGATTCTTCCTCCCTCCATCCCCATTCAGGCTTGTAAAAGCCCTCTTAAGTGAAAGGAATCCATAAGTTACAGAGAGATCAGCTTTTCTCTTCCATTGATTAAAGACATCCCAGCACGTGCAGTTTTGTTTTTATGGAGCCAACCCAAGTCCCTGTTAAAATCGTAAGACCAGCGAACTCTTAGCGTTTAAGTAAATTAGATATTGTTAATAGTGCCCTTAATTGCGGTAGTGAAAATAATCACATAGAGTGCATCAATGCATTCCATAACCCATGCAGTCCTGGGCTGCATCAACAGAAGAACAGTATCAAGATCAAGGGAAGTGATAGACAGTATTGCTCTATAATGCACTGGTGAGGTCAATATTTTGAATACAGTTTTGGTCACCACAATACAAAAAAAAGATGCTGAGGCCCTAGAAAGAATGCAGAGAAGAGCAACAAAGACGATAAGAGGTATGAAGGCTAAAAGGACAGCTAAAGCAATTAGGCATGTTTAGCTTAAAGAAGAGAAGACTGCAGGGAGAAATGATAGCAGTCTTCCAATTCTTGAAGGGTTGCCACAGGGAAGAAGACACTGATTTATTCTCCATAACACATGAGGGAAGAACAAGAAGCAAAGCTCGTCAGAGGGTAATCCAATCTGAAAATAAAGAGGAATTTCCTGACAGTGAGAACCATTAAATATTGGAACAGCTTGACTCACAGAGTTGTAGGTGCTCCATCATTGGAGGTTTTTCAAGCAAAGATTGAACAACCATTTGTCAGAAATGGAATGAGAATTGCTGTCTTGGGCAGGAGTTGGACTAGAAAACTTCCAAGGTCCTTTCCAAGCCTATGATTCTATAAGCGTCTAAATGCCATGGCTGATGACAATACAGAACAAAAGGAGAGTAGCTTCCACATTCTAGTTTAATTTAAAACAGTCTGGTTACGACTCAAGTTCTCTTGAGTTCTAAAAGCAAAGAGGGAATTAGCTTAATGCTTCCAGCCTATCATTTTGTGCAAAAGAGATATCCATGTCTTTAGGGAGGAATCATAGCTCAGTGCATGAAGACAGTCCCAAATACTAAATTTCCAGCAAGAAATCTAACAGATCTTGTGAAACATCCGATCCAGAAATATCAGAAATCAGTGTCATTCAGAATAGAACACAGCTGCATGTTAGGTGGGTAGACAATCTGATTTAAAGCAATTCCCAGTATTTCTTGAACTATCAGACAGAGGGGTAAGGTGGATTTCTATGGTTGCAAATATAGCCAAGTAAATAAAACATTCCTCTAGTTGTCTTATATCTTCCCCTTTGGGAGAAAAAGTTAATGCAGAAAAGCGCAAAAGAGTGAAAATCTCACACCACACATAACTTTTCCAGTGCAAGGACCTTCTCAGGCACAATTCAGCCTCCTTTAAATAAAATAAAGCATTACTGAGGGAGAGTAACGAACTGCACTTAAGCACAGTTTGTCCCCCAAATGAATTCTATACAAAGATGAGATTTAAGCAGAAAATCATGATTCAAACTTTGCCTTAGTTAACAAGCTCATTAAGCAGCCATTATCCCTCAACTTTAAACACTCTTTCAATATGGGAAAAATATTGAAATGTATAAAATTATTGTTGTTACCAGATCCAAGTGGTTTGTCTTCAAATGTTATGATTTCTCAGGGTGCTTTAATATCTCTGAGTAGGGAATTTCAATTATCCTCAGTTTTTTTTACTAATCTAATTAAATAAATATGAACTGGTGAATTTATTCCCAACGAAGCATTAGAGCATACACCTTATATTCAGAATCTGGGTAAGGACAAAGACTTCCACAGATAAAGGTTTTCTTCTCACAGTTTCCCTTCACTACAACTACTTAAGTACATAAGGATATATAAATAAATATAAATAGAGAAACAAAGAAGAATCCATGGGGATGAGAAAGCAAACGCAGATTGTCCCTGGCCTATTGAAAAAGCCATTGGAATGCAGGGGAAGCCCCTGGTGTGGGTTTTTTTTTTTTTTTTTTTTTGCATATATTGCCTCAATCCAAATGCTGCAGGCGAAACATCACACAGATCTTAGGAAGTGCCATCCCCTCCGGGCAACATGACTGTGTGGATTTGTAGAGTGCATGAGAATATGTTTGGTCTCCATTTACCTACAGTAAGTGAAGTCCTTTATAAACAGGACAAAGAGAAGATCAAGCAGCACTAAAACGAATATTGTTCTAGCAGCAAAAAATAAATAAAAATAGAGATATTGCTCAAAAGGACAACTAATAGTTACATATAGTTGAAAAAGGTTTGAAGAAAGGAGGGTGTGGTTGAAAAATGTTCCTGATAATCCTATATCTCTCAGATCTGCTGTAAATCTCTTTGAACTTGACCTAACTTGTAACTCCCAGTTTAGCTATAATAGTTTGTTTCATGAAGGAAACTATCCCCACAAAAAATGCTAGATTCTTTTACATTTCCATATGTCCTTCTGTCCATCAGAACTCTGTCTTGGGATTGGGGCCTATACAGCAGATGTAGATCAGACCAAGAAGACCACTTGTGAGCTGGTTGCTCACAAGTGGCCTTATAGGGAAGACATTTCTTCTCTTTAATCACAGTTATCTGGGGAAAAAGGACTTTTCTGAACTTGCCTTCCTGCTTCTCTTTTTATTTCCAGACTTTTCTTGACTACTGTGTCAGCCCTACAAGGTGAGTCAGAGAGCCAGTCTGATCTAGCGGTGAAGGCAACAAGTTAGAAATCAAGAGTGTGTGAATTGTAGTTGTGTATTAGGCACAAAAGCCAGCTGGATGGCTTTGGCCCAGTCACTCCCTCTCAACCCAACCCACCTCACAGGGTTGTTGTTGTGGGGAAAATAGGAGGAGGAAGGAGTAATGAGTATGTTCACCACCTTGATTTATTTATAAAACAGTAAAAGGAAACAAACAAATCAGACTAAGAAACAAATGCCACTGCAATATTGTATTATAAAAATATAGTAACGGAATCTTGCAAGACTGAATGCATTACCCTCTTCCCTCCCTTTATCTTTGTATAAACTTGGAGAAGCTTATCTGAGACATCTACTCATGTTACATTCTTGCCCTGGACTCAGACCCCTTTTACCTGGCCTTTGCCTTAGTACAGGCTCTTCCTCCTGTCCATTCCTTCTGCCATCCACATCACCATTGTTGCCTGTAGGAAAAACTGAAACTACAACATTCCACAGCTATTGGGAGCAGGGAACTTGGGACTCTCAGGCTAGTTCAAAAGTCTCTCTCTCTCTCCCTACCTATTGCTTGGAGTTAACATGTAGTCTAGATAGTCGATATATACTTCTAATCGGATATCACCACAGCTGGAATATCTACCCCCAGGCTTTTTTCATGAGTGTTTACTAGTTGTGGATGTACCCCACCAATTGGATGCACTTTTCAAGCGTTAGCAGCCCTCATTCCTAGACTTCTGACATTTTTCTTCTGCATTTCTCCCAAACAGCCTGGGATCATCTACTGTATTCTATTCTCTAAGATTTATTTAGTGTAACTGCAGAATATTCTCCACAATATTAAGCTGGACTGCAACGGAAAAGCTTCTTAATTGCACTTTATGTTGAATTGGGGCCCATCCAGGCTTTTATGTCTTTTCAATTTTACAATGCAATATGTATTTCTAGAGAACCTTACACCAGGGATTAGTCTGATTCATTAATCTTTGTGCATCACATGTACAGATCCCTGCAAGTATTCAATTATGTTTGATGTTCCATCTTCTAATTTAATCATTACTTAGATTTGTTACCAAAACAGCCACTTTAAAAAAGCTGTTAAACATCCAGGGAAGAGAGATTTACGCACTTACCTTACATTAGCATTAATAGGAGTTGCTTATATAAATCACTCAGCACTAGTATGGAAAGATCAGGCTCTCTCTGAGTTCAGGAGATGAATGACTTTTTCAACTGAAATATCTTTTTTTTTTAAGAAAAAAGAAAGAAAGAAAGAAAGAAAGAAAGAAAGAAAGAAAGAAAGAAAGAAAGAAAGAAAGAAAGAAAGAAAGAAAGAAAGAAAGAAAGAAATGCAATTATCCAAGATGAGTCTGCACTAAAACTCCATGATCAATAATACAAAATATATATTAAATGTGATTTCCTACTTAGCAATAGATCAGTAATCAAACAAAAATGCTAACGGGATTATTCTTAACTAATAAACCCAAAATAATGAAGTACACAAATCTATCCAATTAAAAAAAAATAAAAAATATATCATGGTAGATTTGAGGGTTTTCACTGGGAAAGAGTTGAGGAGTTAACAGGGCCATAATGTTATATAACTGTCAAACATTTTGTTAGGGAGACTGCTAATAAAATCATACAGAATGGGCAGAAAATTGCTGGAAAACCCACGTGGTTGGAGTTCAGAATAGAACAAAACCTTTTGTTATCCTCATCAAGCAAAGGATAATATTGTCTTTCACTAACAAAGTTCTGCAATGTGTTGATCAATGAGGAAATGTCCATGTGGTCTGATTCACAATATGCCAACAGTTCCATAGCATTACAAAGATTCTGGGATTCCTGCATTTTAACAGAATTACTTATAGCTGACAGAAAAAAAATAATTAAAGGAATCCAATGATGTATTGATGTTGTTACCTAATTGGATAATGAAACATCTGCAAGGAAACAACAAGCTCAGAGAGCACCAAGGACTCCATAGTTCAGAAACACAAGGCCCGGGGGCCGGATGCGGCCCACGAAGTGGTTTCATGTGGCCCGCGAAGCCATCCTGGAAACAGTGAGGGAACGGCCCCCTCTGCTTTGGCCCTGGCTCAGGCCGGCTGGGAGCCAATGTACAATTTTGTGGTGGCCATCTATGCTGAAACGCATTCAGTCTTAGCTCCACAAGACTGTCTGGAAACAGCAAGGAACCAGCCCCTGCCGCATCGGCCCTGGCCCCTGGGTGCATGCTGGGGAGGTGTCACCCTTTGTGAGGAATGAAGAAATGCACCATCGCCTGGAAATGGCCAGCAAAGAAATGCACCATCGCCTGGAAGTCGCCTACTTCACCTATCCAGCTGGATGGGTCCGGGGAAGGGATTTCAGCAGGCAGCGGGGCGCTCTCCTCACAGCACCGAGAGGCTGAGCCGGGTGGCACAAATCCAAAAAGAAGCACAATGACGCCCAGCCCCCAGCCTGCCCGGTTTCAGCAGGCAGTGGGGCGTCTGCCCCCTTGCCCCCTCCTCCTGGCCTATCCTGGGGGTCTCCCATCCTATTGCTAAGGAAGCTTTGGATACAAAGCTGGGTCTCCTCCCATGGAGAGGGAATGGGCCTCCCTCTGACTTTGCCCTCGTACCCATCATGAGCAACCTGGCTAAGGAGAGCAAGCACAACAGCAGCAGCCTTGAGGAAGAGGTAAGTGCAGCTGGGTGACTCTTGGGGAACTGGGGCTGGGCTTGGTGCCGTGGGTGCTTGAGGGCCAGGCTGGGCATTTGACCTCTGCTGCCCAGGGCTCTGGGCAGCCCGTAACACCATCCAGCCGGCCCCCCACATGGCCTGAGAGGAACAGTGAGGCTCCTCCAGTGAACCATGCCTTGGCACTTGCCCTAGTCCCACTCCCTTCTGCCAGAGACCCTCAGATCTGTTCCACTCCTGCCCAGCCCCCCACAGGCACCCTTGACGCGAATGATGTAGAGCTGGCCATGCCCACCCAGTAGGCCACACCCACTCCATCCACGCCCACCCAGTAGGCTGCACCCACCCTGGCCACACCCACCCAGCCCCCCAAGGGCAACCGCAATGCTGATGCGGCCCTCAATGAAATTGAGTTTGACACCCCTGCCATAGTTCAACCCAAGCTACATACAGTATGTTCTCTTCTACTGGAATTTAATGACTCTGTATTTCTAGTCCATGGACTGTAGCTAAAAAGTGTTTTATTTCAATGGAAAATTGAAATACCAAATCTAAAATCTTAAAACTACACACTGTTTTGTTAATTCTTGTAATGTCTTAGTTTTCTGTTTTTATTTTTGTATATTTCAAGCAATAAAATTATAAGAGAAATTTATATAACTTGTGTAATATATCCAATAATACTTTAATTAAGTGGAAGGAAGGAAGGAAGGAAGGAAGGAAGGAAGGAAGGAAGGAAGGAAGGAAGGAAGGAAGGAAGGAAGGAAGGAAGGAAGGAAGGAAGCACAGTATGCTCAAGCACAGTAATGGTAACATTGTTCAAGTTATCTTCCCTCCCCTATCTGTATAAAATAAAACTCTGAGTGTTTTACCACTGCACAGGAAGGAAAGATTAAGAACTGAAGTTACACTGCAGCATTGTCTTGCAGGTCTCTCTTGGTTTGTCTTTCATCTATTATGGGGGGGGGGGAAGTAAGGCTGCAGAAAAAATTGATTTGCAATGGCTATTTTGAAATAAGGATAGCCCTTGATGTCCATAAATAAAGAAAGCAGACAACAAACCTTGAACAGAACCCCACATTATGAAAGCAAATTTCACTCACACAGTAGGATTTCATTTTACTGTCCTTCTCTCCATCTTCCCAGGACTCCCCCAAATCTGCTTTGGAATAAGATTTGTGGGGGGGGGAATGCAAGAAGGAGGGGTTCTGTTCTGCCAGCAGATGCCATTTCATCAGCAGATGGACACAACTGGATATTCCTGATACCGATATTGACAATAATTAGGGCAGTTGGGGAGTGCAATTAACAATCACTATGATCTTACGCATGTTAATTCAGATCAACATGCCACATGATTTTATTTCCTTCTGCATAAAAAGAATGATGCTTAGAATTGTAGCTTTCCATGTACTTCCCTCTAAAATCGGGCTGTGTGGGTTTCATTCTGTACAACGTATCTGGCAGGAAGAGTAAGTGGCTTTGCTTCTAAGTGAATGTAAATAGCTCAGGCAGCACCTCTTGAATTTTATTTTATTTTTTTAATTGTACGGAAGTTTTTTTAAATGATAGAATTAATTCTTGGGATTTCTGAACAGGAAAAAGAACACATAAAGATTCTAACATTAAATCTTTTTTAAAAAAAAATAATAATACAAAAGCACACCTAAACACATTTGTGAAATGCTTGTCCCATCAAAAAGAAAAAAGAAAACAAAACAAAATAGTTGATTGTCTCTTTCTGACATATTTTTTCTCTCAGCCTTGCACATTTGCATTAAAGTGATTGTGAATAATGTACATTTGACCAGTGCTGTCTGTGGAACTAATGCCTATTAAAGTGATGGGAAGTAGCATATGTTCTGCCTTGGGCAGAGAAAGTCCAATCTCCCCCACTGCGTGAGGCTTTAGCTCAAAATGCAGGACAGCCGGGGTTTTATCCTAAATGAACCCAGCAGGGAGAAAGAGAGCCTAGGCCCTCACTCTCCATTTAAGCCTCTCTCCCAAAGTCAAAAGAGTTTGGTTCGGGAATGGCAACTGTAAAATCCCCAGTGAATTCACATATTGCTGTTCCGGCACCCTCTTTCTCCTTCAACCTGCTTTGTAGACACAAGGAAAGCATTGGGGCAGCAGGGGTGTTTTGTGTGTGTGTGTGTGTGTGCGCGCGCGCGCATTCGCTTGTTTCAAAATGTATTCATTTTATTTGCAACCCAAGCAAACTGAGGCAGAAAGAAAGAAAGGAGAGCCCCTCTGCTCCAATTATTCTCTCTTATTTTCTACCAGTGCACAATTCTGTCAGTAATTGTCAAATTACTCGGCTCTGTGGTTGGGACTTTTATATTCCTGCACTGTCCTAGAAACGCTCTGCTGTTGTTTGAAAGCTTGGGTAAAGCCTCTCTTTTACGGTGAGTTTGGTTACATAATCTTTCAGATGCCTCCAGCATGAAGTCCTGATCCAGAACAACCTTTCTTTTGTTTGTGCAAAAGGAAGCAAAAACCAAACAGAACTGAATGAAACCAACCCCACACACACCAGGCAGTTTCAAACAGACCTGTGAGTGAGGAAATTCAGATGAAATAAGGGAAGAAAATTTTGCCAACATGTCATGACTACCTCTTTTTTTCGATCAAGAAACCAAGGCCATATAAGGCCTAAAACTACTTTTATTGGAACAGCCATAGTGACAGACTCTTACAAGCCTGAATGTACTTCCCACATGCACATACCAGTATATTCGTACACTTGATCATGTGAATTCGCTAGGGTCCATCTGAGGTGTTTTCTCAAATTAATTTCTTGGAATGGGCTCAAGCTCTGCTTCTCCAATTGTTGCCTTGGTAGCAGATCTTCCTGCTGTTCTTTGCCTCTTGACTTGAAGCAATGGAGTTGGTTGTATTTATTTATCCCAAAGATTGTATGGCCATCCATCTTAGAACCACAACTCTGGGCACCTGACACAATAATGATATAAAACCAAACATCATACAAAAGAAAAAGATGCTAAAAATAGAAACAAAGGTGGTGTCACAACTTTCATGAACTGGTCCAATCCTTTTTTGAAACCATGGTAAACATGGATGATGGGAGTTGTGGTTATGGAGGCTAGCTCCATAAAGGGCCACTTAGCAAAGCAAAGCAAAGCAAAATAGGGATAATATATGTGGTTGGAAGGAACATAAGTTTGTGCAAAACCCACCAGAAATGTCCTAGAAGTATCTCTACCCAACTAGTTATTTTCAGAAGTAAAAATTTACTATTAGTCCCTGCTCAATAGCTAGCAGCACAGAATGGGCCATTTATGGCATAGTTGTGCATGAAAGTTATACTATTATTAAAACAGACACTGTAGAGGGAGATATTAGACGGGATCTCCCACAGATATTTACAAGGTCAAATGAAGATCCATAGCATGAAAACGGCTTGCATAAGGCTGTATTTGGAAGACAAATATTTTTATTCTTTCTGGCCAAGCTATTTTTTTTAATTAAATTGCCCGTTACTTCCCCATGGGCAAAAGATAATATGAAATCAGTTGTCAATCAATCTCTCTCAACTATCCAGCACTGCCTTTTAGAGTAGTATTTTACCTTTTGCCAATTTTTTTCGTGTTGATAGCCATTGACTCTAGAGAGGATATAATCTGAGTGAGCCCAGCGGTCCAAATCAATCTCCTCTTCCCGTACTTTACCACTGTACTCTGCTTGATAGTCACTTTATCCTTTCGGAGCGCTGCAGTTCTGTCACCATAGTCTCTTGGTCGTACGATGGTCCACCGGATTATTTTAATAAGATCCTCTCTCACTAAACACCTGCAGTATCAGGAATTATGCGGAGGTTTGAAACTAAGTAAAAAAAGTTCCTTGGCTTTCCTGAAGTGACTGTCTTCACATCCCATTGGAGGTTTTGCAATGGCTTCATTTCTGCTTAATCTTTCAGTAAGTTACTAAGCCATAACTTTTCCAGCTGGCTTTATTGAGTGTTGTTTCTTGGTCTATAAACTTTGTTTATAAAACCATTTAGAGTAACGCATGTTTGCAATTATGTATTTTATGCTTTATGTGTTTTAATAGGAAAGTATAAGTATTGTAAATAAACAGTCAATCAATGGATTAAGGGGGGGGCAGTGTTAATGCAGAAGATAAATGGTTGTGGAAATGTTATTCTATTTACACATGCAAAGATCCATCTGACACATATAGTACCTTAAGTGGGAATAGAGTCACAGATAATAGCACTGCTCCATTTTGAAACCAGCTTATCAAGATGTTCTTGGAAGGCTTTAGCCGTATTCTGACCAAAAACATTGGTGAAGACTACAACTTCAGATAAGATACGAAACAGATGAACGTTTGTCCATTTTGCCTACACAAACTCAAAACAGATCTGCATTGTGATTCTGAAATGTTCTTTGCTTTCTGATGAAAAACCAAGAAAGGAAACGGAAATGCCACAGTTAGCAAAAAGCCTACAGTTCTCATGGTTGGATAGGAAGCAGATGTGGTTCAAAAAAATAAAATAAAAAGACAGGCTTTTTTCAAAGATACTTTGCTACTCTAACATATGCCTATGGATTGAGACTAAATATTCCAAATTTGCTGTTGTAAGACCCATTCAAGAAAATTGGAATTACTAAGAAAGAACATCCAATGCAAGCTAACTAGGATTCTCCAGAATTGTCCAGAATTTCCCAGATGTTGAAAATTCAGCTAAAGGTTTATGATTTTTTGATTGCACTCAATGAGATGTGGCAAATTTAGGTCTGGATTTTCAGTACGTACATAAATAGTACGTCCTGTTTCCAAAAGAATGGATATTTAGATCATCTGTTTTCCTTAGACATTCTTGCACATCTGCATGCTGCATGAAGGAAATTACATTTAGGTTTAATTTTAAAGTAAATCTCTTCCACTTGATGCACAAAATTGACAACATTCAGCATATTCTTAACTAAAAATATTCTTACTATCATGCTGTCAAATGTCTTATTAATTGTGATAGTATCTGACAATCGTATATCAATCTAGCATGAGTCCAATTACTATGGCTTCTCCTAATGAATCCTGGAAGCTTTTTAGGCTCTTAGCCCTTCTTTTCAGAGAGGGTTCCCTGAAAGAGGCAATGGTCATTGAATGAGTAGCGCTGCTTAAAAAGAAAATCAGTAGTGCTAATTTGCCTGATATGCCTGAAGGAAACCTTCACACAGTCAAGGCTTTCCCCTCCAGGCATAATTGCATGACAACAGTCCTCAACAAGCCATTCTTTTCTGGAAAAAATAAATAAATTGGGATTGATATATAGTGGATGGATATTCAATGGGCTGTTTAGTGCTAAACATAAAGCCCACGTTGACAACATTCTATCAAGATTTTATATTGGTTTATTAGAATCAGAATAGAGCTGGAAGGGACCTTGGAGGTGTTCTAGTACAACCGCCTACCATTTCAGACAAGTGGCTGTCCAGTCTAATTCTTAGCAACCTCCAGTTATGAAGCACCCACAATGTCTGAAGGCAAGCTGTTCCATTGGTTAATTGTTCTCACTATTAGACAGTTTCTCCTTAATTCCAGGTTGCTTCTCTCCTTGATTAGTTTCCATCCATTGTTTCTTGTCCTGCCCTCTGGTGCTTTGGAAAATAAGTTGACCCCCTCCTCTATGTGGCAGTCTCTCAAATACCGGAATACTGCTATCATGTCCCCCCCCCCAGTCCTTCTTTTCTCTAGACTAGCCAAACCCAAATCCTGCAACCCATTCTTTATATGTTTTTGTCTCCAAGCCTTTAATCATCTTAGTTGCTCTTCTTTGCACTTTTTCCAAAGTCTCAACATCTTTTTTGTAGTGTGGTGACCAAAACTGGATGCAGTATTCTAGGTGTGGTCTTACTAAGGCTTTATAAACAGTACTAATACTTCACGTTATTTTGATTCTATGCCTCTGTTTATACAACCAAGGACTGCATTAGTTTTTTAGCTGCTGCTGCATACTGCTGGCTCATATTTAAATGATAGTCCACTAGGACAGAGGTCCCCAACCTATGGGCCATGGTCCATTACTGTGCGTGCACTCACCCCCTGTCCTTGTGCCAGTGCTAGAAGAGCCATGAGCCTCTTGCTGGTGCTAGGCGAGCCACAAGCCTCTTGCCAGAACTAGGAGAGTGGTGAGCGTCTCACTGGTGCTAGCAGCTCCATTTGTGGAGCATAAATGCTCACAGCCCCGTTCATGCGCAGGCACATGCAGCCACATTTGCGTGTGTGCGCATGTGCGCATAAAGGTGCCTGTCCCTCCCTTTCCCACCAGGCCGCCAACCCAGAAAGGTTGGCGACCCCTGCACTAGGACTCCAAGGTTCCTCTCACAGTTACTGTTTTTGAGCCAGGTTTGGCCTAATCTGTACTATGGAGATTCTGAGTCATCCAGGTCATGGTGGTCCCAAAGGTGCTTTTTCAAAAGACAACTGGACTTGCTTGTTTTTCTTTCTTTGAAGGCATTTTGCTTCCCAACCAAGAAGCTTCTTCAGCTGTGACTGGATGGTGGGTAATTGAAGGGTTTATATTCCTTACAGACAGCTAGTCATTTGCATTCTTTCAGAGAGTCGATGAGGTTTATCTATGCCCTCAGAGTCACCTGAGTAGTGTAAATGTGTGTGGAACCTTCTTGGTTACAGGATGTTTTTTGCCCTGTGTCCCTTTACTGTTGAAGACAGGCGCAGGCTGTTGGGGATGAGTCTGTGTTGTTTGCATCTCAAGCTGAAGTGTAAATGGTTCCTGTATTCTGCAATGTTTTCTGGAAATCCGTTCATACTCCTGCACCATTTGAAAAGTGTTCATCCCAAAGTGCATAGCTAAATGTCTATGGAGATTCTCAGTCATCCAGTCAGAGCTGAAGAAGCTTCTTGGATGAGAAGTGAAACATCTTCAAAGAAAGAAAAACAAGAAAGTCCAGTTGCCTCCTGAAAAAGCACCTTTGGGACTAATCTGTACTCATATCTTTGATTTTTCCTGTCTAGGTGTAAAAACCTTGCTTTTCTCCACATTAAATTTCATTTTGTTGGATAGGGTCCATTGCTCAGGTCTATCAAGATCTTTTTGGACCCTGAGCTTGTCTTCTGGAGTGTTCCAAAAAGATCTTGACAGACTTGAACAATGGGCCCTATCCAACAAAATGAAATTTAATGTGGAGAAAAACAAGGAGACTGAATAGGCATGTTTTCCCCTTAAGTTGAATTACATTGTATTTCTATTTAAAATGATAGTAAATGTTTCTAGCTTTAAATTTATATGCTAACATATGTACGGTTCATGTAAATCTATGCCCTCAATTGTCCTTGTTGTTGGAAATATTCCACAAAATGTATGGATTACATAGGCAATTGCTTAGGCTTTGTGAAATATCTCATGTGACAAAAGTCTACACAGAGATACTTTTTAAGAATGAAAGTCTGTCTATTCAAGGTTCATTAAATGATTTATTATTAAAAGAACAGAACCAACATCTTAACCTTTGAACTGGCATAGGGAAGTTCTAATTTCAAAGACAGCTTTTGTAATACATGCCAACAATGTGCACTGTGTCCCAGTTGGCAAAATGTTGGCAGTCATTCAAAAGCTCATGTTAACAATGATGCTTTTTAATAGACATATCTATATGGTAGATCTTCTCTGTCTCAATACATTTGTTTGAACAGCATTTCAAATTTAAACCATGATCTTCATGAATACATAAGAAGTTCCAGATGTTCCAACATCCCAGAGCATGCATTTTAACCAAGATATGCAGAAAATACATATTGATTAGGATGATAGGCGAACTTATTTTATTATTTTCTTTATTATTTCCTAGTGAATTAAATTTCTAATCCAGTTGAATAATTACCATTTGGTTTTATTTCAAGACAGTTTTTAATACTTTATATGGCATCAGTTCCAATGCTTCATCATATATTGTTCTAAGAAACACATGATAACTGAGGCTATAATTTGTTTCTATACTCATGGGAAAAAGCAGTATCTGATTTCAAAAAGCATGTTTTGTAGACATGACCTGTGGTTTCTATTTCAAAATCATTTTAAGAATGGAATCTCAGGAGAATTTTGACCAAAACAATTTAATGAATTGATGCTAGAACATACATTATGGACATTTGCACACACAGTGTTTGTGCACTGGGTCAAATTTTCTATTAAAATGCTGGAGTTCTGTAGAAGTGTTTACAGGCTGATTTGACATTGGAGCAATCTCACTAACCTTTGTAATGCAAAGAAATTAGAACAATATTTAATGAAACTTCAGAAAGCGGCAGAGCTGCTTAGTAAAAATTCAAAGAATTGCAGACTAAGTTGAGTTCCGGCCTCTGTCCTTGTCATGATTAGCAAAATCAGAACATTTTGTGCAAGATACTTCATAGACTTCGAAGGCTACTTCATGGGCAAGCTACTAGTAATGCAAAAAGATGTCTGCAAATGTCCAAACCAAAGCACAATTCATATCCAGAAGAAGCAAATATAAATCTGTACTAATTGTGATAGTTGGGTTTTTAACCAAGAATTGGTTGATAAACAATACAAGGTTTATTCTTTGCTGAAATTCTATTGTTGATTGCAAGAATTGTCATTATTTCCCCCATGGACCATACAGTTTTTCAGATTTCAGTATTGCCCAGAAACACTCAATTTTCTTGCCCAATTTTCTTTCTCTTTATAGCATTTATACTGATGCCTCCACAATCTTAGTGGGACCACTAATTTTAATAGTAGGCACTCCAATAAGACATTTACATTCATTTGCAAAACATGCATCCTTTTGGTCCATGCCTTCTGTACAGCTGGATTTGGGCTATAAGAAAGCATTATTCAATCACATCATTTGTATATTTGAGATCTCATCTTTAAGCAGAGGTGGTTCAGGATTGCCAAAAGGCTTCTGCTCTAATACTGGGAGCAACAAACCATACTCTGTCTCAATTGCATATTATTTATATTAGTTTTCAATTCTGAACAAACTACCCAAGCAACGACTCACTTCCATGTGGATATGTGAACTCTGCTTATATATCAAACATGTTTCTGATAGAATATATTTCCCTTTGTAGAAATTTTATGACTTCTGAAGTTTGAATTGTAAGCAAAACCTGCTACCTTTTTTAATTAAAACTGGCCACTAACCATTGACTAAGGGCATATACTACCAATTTGTGTTATTTTAGAACAAACCCTCTCAAGCTCTGGTGCTGAGAGGGTGCATCAAATTTCCCTTTAATATGTTTTGTTTCTTCTCCACAGAATTCATAATTCAAATTAACCTTGCAGACAGTTTCCTGGTTCAGTGACCTTTTAGTTCATGAGGTTTTTTTTTCTTGGAAGACAACAGACATTGTAAAAGAAAGGCATGAAATAGTTTTCCTTCACATTCAAAACCAACTTGGGGTGCAGGAAGAGATAAACTTCCCAAAATGTATTACCATAATAATATTGGAAGCAATTATTTGCAAGAAATACATTACCAGAAAAATGCCTTGCTTGGCTGTCCACCGGATTAGCCCTCTCTTGCCATTTAAAGAAAGAAAACTACTTTGTAATAAGAAAATTATTTTTTATATCTCTGATCTCCCTTTCTGCTTCTTTCCTTCTATTCTGCTGATAATTTTAGTATTTCTTTTTTATGAAGAGCAATTCCAGACTCTATTATTGTTCCATGCTTTGACATTCTCACAGGAAATGAAAAGCTGCCCTAACCTTCCTTCCTGCTCATAAAGTCCTATGAGAAGTGGATAAGACCAAAGAGTCTTCAAACTTCAGGTACCTTTTTAACCATTTAATATGTCTCTTGGGGAAAAGGGAGAAAATATTTCAAACCCGAAGTTAGATATTTCTTGTGAACCATTTTCCACAAGACTTTGAGTGCGGTCACCGATCTGCATAGTAAGAGGAGACTTACAGAATAATGTAGATTTTTCAGCTAGGGTGATAAGAAGGACGGATTGAGGCTGCAAAGGGGCAAATAAAGCAGTGTGCTAAATACTAGAATGTGTTCTTTGACAAAGACTTATCAGAAGTTAACCCTGTTTGTTTAGCTTTCAAGCATTATTCTGGAACTGCAATATCCCTTGAAACCTCTCCTGGAGTTATCTTGTGGGAACTTTAATAGCAATAGCACTTAGGTGTATATACCGCTTCGTAGTGCTTTATAGCCCTCTCTAAGCAGTTTTACAGTGTCAGCCTATTGCCCCTAACAATCCTGGGTCCTCATTTTACTACTCTTGGAAGGATTGAAAGCTGAGTCAGCCTTGAGCCTGTCAGGATCGAACTCCTGGCAATCAGCAGAATTAGCTTGCAATACTAGATTCTAACCACTGCTCCAGTGGTGGGATTCAAATATGTGAACAACCGGTTCTCTGTGTGGGTGCCGCTTCCGGAAGTCCGTTCTGGGCCTGTGCAACAAAACATTAGCTACCGGTTCTGCCGAAGTGGTGCTAACTGGCTGAATCCCACCACTGCGCTGCTCCAACTACAAGTGCAGCCGCTTTTCTGAAAAATACTGTGTAGTGATCTTCTACACTAAAAGCAAGGCAGATTCAATCTTTCTAGATCACATGAAATAAAAAATGGGGGGAGGAGGTTCCTCTTCAACGTATAATGCAAAAAAATAGGCTTCACTTGTAAAAAACATGGATATAAAGGTAAAAAGCAATCTTCTCTGAGCTGAGTTCTAGTAATGGATATGTCTCTTTTTGGCAAGATATAAAAGTAGTTTGCTGCTGTTTTCTTCGGGGGAGCAGTTCTTTTGACTTTTCATTCCTAGAATTTCCTGATAGTCTTTTATCCCAACTAAGTATTAACCAGGTAAAAACACTGAATAATGCAATGCAAACAATAAAGGAACCAGGTGCATTTTATTTAATTGGTTTACTCTAGCTACTTTATGATAATCTTAGGCAAAACAGCTTCTATGATATTTGGGAATAAAGCTCTAAATGTGGATGTTTATAGTATTTCAGTTCTAGTGTTCCAATTTGTTTGAACTTATATTCAGATGTTTACAGCCTTTGATTTTATTTCCATTTCTACGAGTTTCAGAAGATACCACAGAAAGCTCTAACAAATTATTACTGCCTCTACATATTCCTTGTTGTGCGGTTAAGAGTGTTAGCTATCCTCTTTTTCTACAATAGTGTATTGTAATGGCTTATTTGTTAAACGTAAATTTTCATCAATGTATATATGGTACAGGCTCTTCTTACTTTCTTACTCTGGTCCTTCCATTTCACATTAGTGGATCAGGGATCGGCATTTTGCTCATGTTGTTACAAAAATGAACATAGCAAGAGTGAAGAAAGCTTGCATTTTTCGTGGTATGTAACTGGAACGACAAACAGTGTTTGCCTAATCTAATAAGTCAGAATTAAATGAGAAAAGAACTAAAAGAAAGAGACAGCTGCCACCTGAAACAGAAGTTCTCCACAGGAATGTTAATTAATTTAATTTCAAATTCAGGCCTTTTTAGGAAAAAAAGATTCTTTATTTTATTATTATAGCCTTGTTTTCCTTGTTTTAGTTGAAGTCATTGACATATGAGGGTATGGTATCAGCTAAAACATAACTGGAGATTTCTGAATGAAAACCAATCTCTGAAAACACAGATAGCCATTACTTTTGGTTCTGCTGGAAAAATCTAGGCTTGCTTTCTTGCTCATCTTTTTCTACTTTTCCATGCTGGAAATAGTTCCCATAAAAGTCCTTTCCTTTTTCACTCTGTTTTACACATGTTTGGAGAACATGACATGTTGTATTCCAACATGGAAATATATGCCATATTTCCAATATGCCACCTTTCTCTTTTTGTTAGACTGGATTTATATAGCAGTTTATGCAATTAGTGCACTTGGATATCTTGTAAAAACATTCCTTAAAAATGATGCCCAAATTAAAATATAATTTTAATGAGTGCCTTTAATTATATATTTTCTGTTTATGTGAGTTGTTGCATTGCTTTCTACCCTGGTAAGAGGTTAGTGAAGTGTATAAATTATTCTAATGTCCGATCAAATGGCAAACAGGACTGGGGTCATTATATAGCATTTTCTTCATTTTAATAGTAATATCATTTATTTCACAATTAAAACCATGAAATAAAAATGAAGCAATAATTGAAATCTTTTACAGGAATTAATGCTGTAGCAACAGATTATTCAAGCAATGTTAGCCCCTTCTAATTCCCCAGTACTCATTAACAAACCATAAAAGGCTTTGCAAGATCCATTAGTTGCTGACAGCACTTCCTCCAAATTGATTGGATGATCACTTTCGGTATATTTATTAAAATCATTGTCATCGTCACAGTTGAAAATATTGAATCCTGAGAGCACAAAGCAGAGCTCCCTAATATTAGGTAACTGAATGTACTCACACAAAACCCTAATTGTTACGTGCCTGCATGATTCTATTTTTACCTTCTTTCACTCCTATTCTGTTATGTCCATGGACTGGTCTCTGCTTATAGTAGATCAGCGGTTCTCAACCTATGGGTCGCGACCCCATTTGGGGTCGATCGACCATTTCACGGGGGTCGCCAAGCAAGGCTGTCTGCCATTTTTTTGTCTGCCATTTTTTCCCCTTTTTCGGCGGGTGCCTTACCTCCCTTGGGCTGGGCCAGCTGGTAGTCGGCCTGCTCCGTCTCTGCCGCTTGCCAGCTATGCCTCGGCCGGCGCAGGGGGCAGAACCACGCATGCGCGGCACTCCCGGGCAGGGAAAGTCCTCGACTTACGACCGGTTGGGTAGTCCTCGATTTACAACCGGTTTAGTCCTCGACTTACGACCGGTTTAGTCCTCGACTTACAACCAGTTTAGTCCTCGACTTACGACCGGTTGGGGGTCGCGGCATTAAAAAGGTTGAGAACCACTGTAGTAGATACTTCTGTTGCATCTCATAATCAAGAATGGTTTAATGAATCAATCACCTCCAGCAGAGAACTGAAAAGTAGTAATCAACTTCAGCAATGTCAGTGAAGATGTGTGACAAAACTACCCATTGTGTCTCTGCATGAGTTATTTATTTACTAGAATTACTACTGGAGATTTATCGCCCTTCATTCAAAAGTCATCCTGACTAATTACTGACCTGGAAATAGCTGGATGAAAAATCATGTCCTGGTAAAATAAGGTGTCTATATAAGAACAACCCATTTCTAACAGCAGCTGACTGGGCAATAGCCAGAAGTAGAAAAGACCAGAAACAGGCCATCATTCCCTTTTAAATGATCTAGTGAAGAGTACAGCCTTCGTTATCACTGGGGAAAAAAACCCAAACAAGAATATATGCTTATGAAGCATAGTACTATGAGAACAGTAACAGGAATGTACTGCATTAGAGTGCTCCAGGATGCAAAGAAACAAATCATTCTTTGATGGGGCATGGCACTAAATAAATTTATGGTCTGATCTCACTTCCAATGAAATAATTTAAGTTTTCTTACAGATAATAACAACAGCGGGATCAGATGCTGTAACAGCTTGGATTATTTTAACAACTAACAATGTGCTTCTGGTAACAGGGATATTAAAGGGTTTATTATTTGAACAACATCCTTCCTCTTTCATTTATGTTTCAAATAAACAGATGTCATCAGGTTGACACTTTAAAAAAGGAGCTTATGCCAGCATGACAGTTATTTGTGTACAACCAGAATTAGGATTCACCTCTGGCACAATATTTCCTAAATATAAAGTTGGCTTCAGCCATCTCCTCCACCACCACTGCTTGAATTATTTTCATCATAAAACACGGACCATACAAACCATTCTTCTGGAATTCTTAATTAGAATTTTTGGGTTATTTTTATCATTTAGCATTCTTTGCAACACCAGGCACTTTCCAGTGTGCTGCCCCAAAGTAGAACCACTCTATCGTTCTGCTGCAGAAAAGGGTATAGAGGACAAGTCATGGAGGATCATTTTAAAGAAATAACTGGTTGAGCCTCCGGGTGTGCAAGGAGGAGAGGGCAGTGGTCACTATCTAACTTAATTTGTGGGGCCAATATTTGTCACAGCTTATGACATGTGTTATCGTTGTTCTTGGTCCCTGACTCATTTTTGAAGCTAAAGAGCAAAAGGCAGGATTTGATTATAGTTAGTATTTCATCTTCAGAGATTAGTACACCACCAAAGGTGATGTACAGTACATAGATTGCCACTAATTTCTGATGCTGCAATTCTGCTGTTCACTATTTTGCTAGGAAATCTCGTCAGATGGATCTTATCCATACTGTCAGCAACAAACAAATCTGCTGAATATTATCTATCTCTCCTACTCATCCTACTCATTCTTCCTTCTTTTTCTTTTCTTTCTTTTTCTTTTTTGCTATTACCATTGTTGCTACTGTGTTTCACATTTCTGCAGTGGGAACTACATCCAAAGCATGGATGGAAAAAGAGAGAGAGAAAGAGAGTATTAACAGGAAAGAGCTGTGATCTAGAAACTCTTATCACTGGCTTGTTTTCTGTATGTAAGGCTTTTTTTCCCCTCCTCTCCATTGATTCTGGAATTTCCTCAAAACTGAGAGGTCCAGCAGTGTTGCTCGCTGCTGAATTCTAGAAATATGTCCATTGTTCTTTTGAAGGGATTCAGGTGCACAACAGCTGAAATGCTTGGCTTCCTAACTACCATAACTAATTCTTTTATTACTTATTCTTATTTTTAACTAGCTGTACCCGGCCACGCGTTGTTGTTTTTTTTTTGTTGTTTTTTGTTTTTCAAAATTTTTTTTTTATTATTTTCAACATAAGAGAAAAAGCAATCACAAGTACATCACAATTGAAAAAAAACCCCTCCCCACCCCCCACCCGGACTTCCCAAACCTAATCCCAGGATACTATTCATCTAAAAGTAACCTTGTATTAATATCCCTAACTCCACAAAATATAATTCTACATAAATAGGTGAAATATATGTATATATCTAAAAACCACGCGTTGCTGTGACTCAGTCTGCGTGTGTTGCTTTTATGTCCAACAGATGGTGCTGTTTTTCAAAAAAAGCATGTTTTTACCTGTCACAGGTGTGACATCTATATAATAGTAGGTATATAAAAACACACACGTATTCGAATGCAACGTTGTGTCAAAATTTCAAAGCAATCGGTGAAGAACTTTCGGAGATTTAAGATTTTGAACAAACGAACATTTACATTTTTATTTATATAGATTGTTAGGGTCTAATTTTATTATATGGCAGTTCTGCTTTTTTTTTGTTTTCGCTGTTGATGTATTCACATATTTTGAAGCACTAGCAAGGAGCTAGAATATTTAAATAAATAATCTGGTCACAGAAATTGCACCAGTTTACCAGAACAAACCCAGCCCTGGTTTTGATATATCAGAAAATTAAAATCAGAGGAAAGCTAGTTTTTCTACCACTAGGAATGAACAAAAAGGCTCCCCAGGGTTTTTAAAGGCTTTTAAATAAACATTTGGAACCAACTGGCTGGCAAAATCTTGGGATATCTTTTTCACTTTAAAGAAAGTCCTTCATGGTTAGGAAATATAAACCTCTCATCACATTGGCCACAACAAGGATTACAGCTTCATACAGTAATATATTTTTTCAAAAGTACTTTGTGCAGACCTTAAACAAACCCACACTGAGACCTTTCTGTTGACCTTAACCACAACTTTCTAGACTGACAGCCCAATCCTGGGAGTATATTTAGTCAAGATGTTAAACCTGCTGCGTTGAATAGGATTTGCTCCCAAATTAACTTTAGGATTGTAGTCTAATTCCATTAGTAAGGGTGGTCTTGATCTGAAATTTCAAACTCAACTTTTTCATGTGTATGTGTGTGTGTGTACACACATTCTTTGTAGCCACATATTGTCTTCTGGCCTTAAAGCAGTTGTCCAAGACTGGAATGCAGAAGATCCAAAGAACTTCAGCTTAGATTGCTAACAGACTAAAGGAAAAAATACATAAAATACATAAAATGAAAATGAAAACAGCCTGGCATCTTTCTGTGCCTTTAATAAGAAGACCCTAAAGTTCAATCAATAGGAACAAAGTTTTTTCACAGTCTGCAGATAAAATATCTGCTCTATTCAAGTTTTTGGTACTTAAATACTGCACTGTATGAAGGGACAAGAATGAATGCATGGATTAAGCCACCAAGAGGCCAACATCTACACTGACTACTGCTCTTAAAATTTATGTTTGCCTTCAGTCTGTAGGAAGAGTAAATGTGTTTGTGTGTCAGATGCCAGAATAAGTCTATTACACTATTATCAGTCACTAATACAAAAGATTACTGTATTGCTGAAAAATATTTCTGCATTTAAAGACTACTCAGGGTTCTTTAATCTTGAATATACTCTTGAAAAAGATGCACTTATCAATTAAAGTTAAAGAGTTTGTTTTCTGAATCTTGAATCATACCATTAGGTTTATATACTGATTAGTACCAATTTTGATATGATTTCATTCAGTAGCACCTTCAATTAACTGGATGGTTAAACGGTGTAATATAGATCTTAAAAGATTTTTTAATACTCTGTTATATGGAAGATTTCAATCAATACTTGGATTTTAGGTCAATTATTCCATAGGTTTTCATCATTTTTTGTGTTAAAGATAAATATCATTTGTTGTTTGCAATCCATTTGCAGTATTTACAATTACAGCATTTATTGGCATTTCAGTTTGGGGCAGTGACATTTTCAGCTTCAGAGATACCTAAATTATTAAAAGTAGTTATCAAATCTTAAGTACCACAATAAATCTTTATAATTATCTCTTATTGATAAATCAATACACTGGATGGAATAGGAAATTGGAGACTCCCTCCAAGGTCCCTTCCAATGTTGTTATTGTTATTGTTGTTGTTGTTGTTGTTATTATTTTATCTAAACAATGAGAGATGGCCTTAACATTTGTATCAAAAAGTTCAATAGCTTTTGAGAGTAGAGTTTATTGAACAAAATGTGATATTTCAGACTTTTTAAAAAAGATTTATAAAACTGCCCAGTTCAAACAATGTGATTCTGGGTAGCACACAGAATAAGAAATAAAAAGTAAATAAAAAAGAAAAAAATATAATATCATAATGAACAAATAGAAAATATGAATAGAAAATGGCAACAGAGCATTGTAACAAGACCACAAAAAGGGGTCTTTTGCCCAAGGCAACTGGACCCCATTGTGAATATATGGAAAAGGAATATTGAAGATACAGTAAAAATAATGCTTCATTCAAACTTTGCATCATCCTAAATTTTTTACATTCTGGAAAAAAAATTACATATCCCAATTTAGCTTTGGGACAATTTTTAATATTTTCATATAAGTAAATTCCTATGAATTACACACCTGCTACCTAGAAATTGATGGTTGGACTACAGAACTATAGATTCTCTATGTCCCGTATTATTGCCAAGAGACTTATTTTTGAACATCAAGAAGATAATTTTTTGAACCTAGTTACTGAATAGACAAAAGATCTGATGTTACTTGGAACATATAATATAATTTACAGAAATTATATATGGACATTAGTCATGAAATATAGTCATCCTTTATTGAAACGTTTGTGTAAAACTGCATACGTATATGAAATGCCCTTATATTTTTCCTTTCCTTTTTTTCTTTTCCTCATTCTGTTTATTTAAATTAATGAATGTCAAAAAAAACCCATCACCCAGAAACTGCACATTTACTTTGGTAGAAAGTTTACTAAAGATGGGAAATGGATAAAGCATTTATAAGATATGCAAATGCTCATAGAAAGGGAATGGGTTAGAGGACTGTTGCAAATAATTAATTTTTGTTAAAAGAAATGAAAATGGCTGTGTATATATAATGACTGTCCCATTTTGTTATATAGAACAGGAAGTTGTATAGGTCAGGGGAACAGAAGCAACAGGAATGGACTACTTAAAAATGTATAAGGTTAAGCAAAAAAAAGTGTTAAGAATGAATGAGTCTGAATTAAACATGGTATCTTCAGGTGGTTTGATCATAGAGAAAATGAGCTAGGATCAATTTGCAAAACAAATATCTGAAACAGGGTTTCTTTACCTTTTTATGCTTTGGATTTCATTGAGAGTTTGATGAACTTCTCATAAAAGTGTACTTAAGTTAAATACACACACAAATCTAATTATGCTTAAATACAGTTGTTAAAATATTAAAAAACAACAAATACACAATATAAATGCTTCCTTATTAAGCTTCCCTGAGTTGCATTTAAAAGTTAAGGAAGCTCTGTGAGATGCTTTTGTATCCCACCTTTCTTCTAAGGAGCACACAGCAGTATGACTTATCTCTATCTCCACCCAAAACATTTTATTCCAAAAACGCTTTGTGTTCTATTTGACTGAGAGTTTGTGGCTGGCCTATGGTTACCCAATGAATTTTATGGCAGTGTGAGACCTTGAACCTGCATCTCCTTGGTCCTAGACTAATTCCATTGGTGATCTGGGGGATATAGGTCAATGGAATTGGTTTGCACAGAAGTGGTCCAGACACAATCGTTTGCTGAGGCTCTATTTTTGTAGCTACCTCACTCAGCTGCTATGCATACCTCCCTATAAGTTTGACTACAACTGTCACTATCCCAGCCAGTATAGTTACTGGATTGCTGACAAGAAGCCAGCAAACCCATTCAAAATAAATTTTACCTTAATAGTTTAATAAAGAATCACTAATACTGCATCGTAAGGGTTCAGTGAATAGAAGCAAGATCTTATGCGAGTAATAACAGGATGACAATACACTAAATTGTAAAGTAGATAGATTTGGAGTAGGAATTGCCATATGAGATAGAAAGATAAGAGTAGCATCAATAATAGATCAATCCTGTTTGTATTATTATTATTCTATTTGGATTCTATTTGTAGTCACATAACTATTATAGTACAGTATTGGGTTTTTCTGCCTCCATGTAATGGTTGAGTCATTAAAATATAGACAGAAAAGGAAAGGAAAGGAAACAGAACAGTAGCTGTTGCAGAATAATAAGAAATGGAAGAGTGACTGCGCTTGTGAGATCACGGCGCCTTTTCCTGGCGTCCACAGCCAGGGAGATCCCCAGTACGAGCCAGGCCAGCTCCCCTTTCATTTCCGAAGTGCTGGTTTGCCGGCCCCGCGTCATGCTTCTCAGTTCAAACACGCTTTGGCTCTTTATTATTCATGGGCCTTTTTCTCAGTCGGTGGTGCTGAATAATAAAACAGCTCAGGATCAAATGGGCCAATTCTCCACGCCTGACACCAACTGCTACTGTTCGCTGGGCTCTGCCAAGCGTTGCCTCTGATAATGAGTGGGATTTGGTTAAACAGTAAATTAATGAATAATGAAATATCCAGGTTGATCAGTTAGAGAGCACGCTTGCTTGGCCCCGGGCGGAATGCCGGGGGCAAAAATTACTTTCAAACGGCGCTTGCCTGTCTGCTGGGCTGGATAACTATTTTACAGCCTATTGCCTGACAGAATAAGCGGGGAGGGAGAAAGGATGGAAATGGTGCGGGGAGGGGAGCTAAGTAGCCGAAAGAAAGCAGCCGGGGCGGGGGAAGACTAGAGGAAGCCGGCGGGCCCGTCTAGTTATTATTACTTTGCGGCCTGCTGCAAGAATGAAGGGCCTTAACACTGGGAAACTCCACGACGTTGCGAGGCGGAAAAAGATCTGGATAAAAGCGCACGGGAGCGGGCAGGTGAGGGGGGGGGAGAGAGGCAGCATTTGCCGGAAGAGCTCTCGGAAAGACTAGGTTGGTTTCAAAAGCTCTTTTCGCCCCAAGTGAACCTAAAAGGCTTCAGGCGGCAGCAGCAGGTAAACAACGAATGAGGCCACACCTGTATAGAAAGAGAGGAAGCGCAACACCTGAGTACCACCTTGCTTCCAAGCGCGGGGAGCCGGCGGACACAGAGGCTGTAAAAAGCAAGCAATGGGGGACGAGTGGGAGAAGAAGCGGGAGCAGCTGCGAGTTTGAATTCGGCCCCAGCTACCTGAAAAACACCCTGGAGGTTGATTCTGACTATTTCAGAACAAGGAGAATGATCTGCTAGAAGTGTCTTTTCCTGCAGTTTTTTTTAATTATTATTTTTACTACAGGAACGCTGTGATTTAAATGCTTTCTCTAAGCCCCTGGTCTCATTGAAAGGGAAGGAAGGTGTATAACTATAAACAAGTCGCAACTACAGCAGTCTTCCCAACCTTAGGGAGTATTTAAACTACAATTCCCAGCAAACACGTTCAAAAATCTCCGGGCATCCGCAGTAAGCTAGAGTCAGAGCTGACGTACAGCTGCCGCGTGGGCGCGCCTCTTAGTGCTGGCGGTGCGGGAGCCAAAAAGGCAGGGCGGAAACAGATAAACCTCCCAGCGTCCCCTTGTCAACTTTTCCTGAAAATATCACATTGTCAGGCCTTGAGTAACAGCAGCGGGGGTGATCTTTCTAGAGGAATCAACACCCGCAGGTTGCTTTACAAATCAGCAGCACGGAGGAAAGGCGCTTGCAGGCGAGCACAGTCCAAGGCGCGCTAGGGAAGCTGGAGGCGGGTGTCGCGGCCTGCCGGAGCAGGAAAAGCGGGTAGCCGGATAAGCCGATGAGCTTCGGCTTTCCAAGTTGTGCATTTGCTCCGGCTACTGCCGTTGCCCAGGGTAGAAGGGGGAGGGAACCTGCGCCGTTTCTTGGGAGTTCGTGCCAGCCCGGGCGAGGGGTGAGGCCGCCCTGGTTTCCCTCGCTCCGCAAGTTCCAGTTGGAGAGTTTAGGAGGCGCAGCCGCTCCTGAATTGCAGCAGTTCTCGCAAAAGGTTCTCAAGCTCTCGCCTAGGGCCGGCTCCGAGCTTTTGTAAGCCTCGGGCTATATTCTCGCTTCCGCCTTCGTTCATTTGTGCGTTATAAACGAATCCAAATAAAGCGAATTAAGGTCGATTTGGTAGCTTGTTTTTCTTCGTGTTGATTCCTGGGGCCGGGGAGGCAAAATTTTCCAGGGTTTATTAGGACTTCGCAGGCCCCGGGCACTGTGCCCGTGTCAAAAGACCATCCAGCCCTGGCCCCGCTACTATGCAAAAGTTGCTCAGGAGATAGGATGGGGCCTTCCTTTCCTCCTAATCCTTTGGGGGCACAACGAGAGACAGGATTATTGTGCTGGCATCTCTGCGGGGTGGGACAGCTTCAGGCAAAGCGAGGTCTCCTCTTCTGCAAATTGCCTCTCGCTTAAGATATGATTATTGTTACACAAAACCTAACGGGAAGCCTAAAATACTTTTTCCGTAGTGAAAATAATTGCAGTAAGAATATTCTGTTCTCGGCAGAGAAGTCTTTCCGAGATGAATATTGGATGTTCCTGACAACATAGGTATTTATTATATTAGTATCACAGTTTGCCATGTATTTCACAAATCTATTGCATCTCCTGTCTTAAAATCTTAGGGAAATCCCATTGTTAGCATTCCTGAGATTCTGAGCAGGTCACCCAATTCAATGGTAGGTTGATCCCAGAGCCACCTTTTATCCAGGATACTTTTGGCTGCATTGTTAAAAATGAATAATAAAGATCCTTGACTATTGCCAATTCCTAAACACGGGAGCCAAAATTCAGTTTCTTTGCAATTATTGCCATTTCACTTTTCTCTGCAGGGAAGTAAATTCATGATGCCATGGTCCCAGTGTCATCTAAAGGGCAAAGCAAACATCCTGTGCTTAAAGGCTGTTCTCTTAGCTTTTCTTTTACTATTTATTTACTTTACTAGTTTGATTGTATCCCACATTTTTATCAGAAGTTCAGGGCGGCCTACCTAGTGCTTTCTTCTTTTTCCCCCAGCAGCAATAACAATCCTTTTGGGCTGAGACAGACTCAGATGGACTTCAGCCAATACATAGCTTCTTTTTCTTAGCAAATTTGCCAGAGGAAGTAGGCATTAGGGCAATTTCATTTGTAAGATAGTAGAATATTGGCTATTGTTACTTTTACAGTCGGATTTACATCTAGACACAAAAAAAATAGAATAGCTTCCAAGTGGGCTGAAATCTACTAATTTCTGTATTTTGTCTGTCTCTCTGTGTGTGTTCCACCCTTTTTGCTCATAGAGCATGACACTAACAATAAAAGATGAAAGGTTAAAATCTAATAAAAACATTAAAAAAACATAATTCAAACTGGAAAGAATGTGGGCTGAGCTACAGGCTGTTCCAGTTGGGATTTCAGCTGCTTCTCTGAAATCAAAAATGAAGCATGTAAAAATCCAAAGATTTGCTTAAATTATCTTGCAAGTAATTTGATGTATCTATATTTGGTTTATTATTAAGATTGAATTGCTTCTCAATTCCCCACAGAAAAAGTTTTCTGGAAAGCTTATCCACAAACCTGATAAGAGAAAATGCTTACGTTTAAGGTTTATGTAGAAAGTGGGTGATAAGGTATTTCAACTTGCTTTCTTGAGACACATAAAGATATCTATGGAAGGAGCATGTTAAGCAAGTGTGGTAGTTTTCAAAGACCAACCCATTTGTAACAATTAGAAACAGGCTTGGTACCTTGCCTTTCTAAACAAAAGGTTTATTGCTGGAGACAAGAGAAAACAAAACAATCCTGACAGTGATTCCTAACTGTTAAGAGACAAGGAATTCATACATTTAAAATATTAGTCTTTCCAACCCCTAAGCTTCATCTTTGGTAAAGGAATGCTAGCCATCTGATGCCAGCAGGATTCTTCAATAAGAACTCTTGAAGATTAGTCAGATTTATGACATCACCCAGTTTTAAACATACTTACACATCAAAGACTTCAAGTGACAGATTCTTGTACCTGCTAAGATTAGGCTAGAGAAACCATTATTTGTTAAACTAACAAAATTCTCCAGGATTCTTAGCAATGGGCAAGTTGAAGGGGTGGGGTGGGATAGCTACATTTAAGGTGCAGGGAAAGGATGCGTAGGTAAATGAGTGTATAAAATAGGCCAAAGTAAGGATATTTATACATCTCTAAGAAACATGATTTTGGTTTAAGCCATGTGGGGCCCTGGATCTAAGATTGCTTGCCCTTGCTTTGGGCATGATGGTTAAGATTTATGGGAGTTGAAGGCCAGTCTGCTGTAGCACCAGCACCAGACATCTTTAAGTATTCCCCATTGATTTGTACCTGGGCATAGGATCCAGTCACTCTCTTTCCAAGGGCTCATTCCACTGGAAATTTCTAGCAAAAGTGCAGGGGTCAAAACAAAACTTAGAGGAATAAGCCCATATCTCTATTCAGGAGAAAGAGCATTTTGCTCAGAGATGCAGAAGATTGGATATTGGAGACAGTAATTCTTAAAATGAATCACTGACTCTTTTAGTCTATAGTTGTAAAATGAGATGCAGGCAAGCTCAGGTGTCTTTTTATCTGGACTTTCATTCAGTTTTCCTTTTCCCTGCTGCCTCTCTCTATTGCCTTCTATATTGTCATGGAAGTAAAAGCCATTGGGTTCTATAAAAGTTGCTATCTAAATTTGCAGCCACTTTTACTGGCACTGTGCCAAGTCTTGCAGGTTTAAATTGGACAATCCATTTCTAAGAAGATACCCAGACCCAATAAATATCCAGGAGAGGAAACCATTGGGGGAAGCAGCCGAAGGAATATGCTAATCCTGGAAACCAGTTTCTGCAGGGTGAAAATCAAAGGTCTACCTTCCCTTCTATCTTGCAAAAGAAATTGGAATTGAACTGGATTTCATCTCCATTTGTAATCTTCATGATGGCTGTCTGAACCAACACTTCTGTACTTATCTCTAGCTGAAACCATTATGGATGTGAATTATGGGGGTTGTAATCCAAAATATCTGAAGGGTGCTAGTTTGGGAAGGTAATTTTATTCTTCTCTGTGTGTGTGTGTGTGTGTGTGTGTATGTATGTATATGTATATATATATGTGTGTATATATATATATGGTTATATATGTATATATATATGTGTGTATATATATGGTTGAAAAGAACTAAAAAGTTCGAAATGGCTATTCCAGTTCTCCCTTAATTCTTTGTTAGCAATCCAAATTTTGAAAAACACACACACACACACACACACACGTGTGTGTGTGTGTGTGTGTGTGTGTGTATGAATTAGTGCCAAGGTAATAACTGATGTATAAAGCTAGAAATAATCTAAAAGGTGTTATAGCTTGTAATTTTAAAAAAGTTTTATTTGATAGTCTCTACAAATTTTTAATTGGCTGTTCTAAGGGACGGAAAATTGCTGGTAAAGGTGAATTTTAATGGATGGAGCAGAGAGGCACACATTTTAAAAGTTTAAGCCTAATTTCAGCCTATTTAATATACTGTTCCGGTTTAATCATCATACAAATAATTATGTTTATTTCCAAATAAGTTTGCATAGCTCTGCAGTCTTAGATTTATTTATTCAACATTTTTTCACTATCTCAAAAAAGGTGTATTTTAACTGAACTATTTAAAATCAGTAATAAACAAAACTCATTTGATCAGATTTTTCTAATGAGAATAATGAAAATAAAAGACATTAATATTTGACTGAAGTAGAATAATTAAGCCACATCATCTTTTCCCTTATTTAAAACAATGGAAATTATGAGTGCTTAATTGATTGATACAGTTCTTCAGATAAGTCTTTTATAATTGTAATAAATATAAGGCTATGTACCAGAGGCACATATTGTAAAACATGCCAGATAGAACTGAGTGGGACTTTCAAATATAAATTATATGTTACAGCACACATTTGCCTGTGATTGGGGGAGGAGTAGTAGAGGATTGATTTGCTCCACTCAAGTCAGTGATAAAATAAACAACTTGTGAATCTAAGCTTTCAATCTTTTGTCTTCATTGCACACAGATCGACAAAGCAGTAAATGTACATCTTAGGAAATAAGTATTTTCTCAAGGAATAAAAGCAGAATTCCTAATTATTTCAAACTGGGTGTTCATCACACCACTCAGTGGTACTATTTACAAGGAAACCTTACAAAGCTAAGTTCAAGTTCAGCCTAGAGGAGAGTTCTCCCTGAGGTTTTCAAGGAACAAAATGCTGCTTATAGCTGTATACATTAAGGCAAAATTTTAATAACCAAATTGCCACTTCAAACAGAGAAAATAACAGTTTAGCGTATGCCTATTCAGAAATAAACTCATTTCTGGATAAATTTGTTTAAAATTGTAACACCGAGAACACCACATATAAATCAAAGTTTTATTCTAATTCTCTTTATATAGTCATTCTCCAATTTAACTAAAGGTAACCCTGGCCAAGTTCTCCTTGGAAACCAGTCCTCGATTCCACTTAAGTCAGGATTAAATTTGGCTAGTCAGAGTTCTCCTACTGCTACCACATAGGAGAGCATTTACTGTAAATACAAAAGCTTAATGGTTTACTAGAAAAACTTAAGAGCAGAGTCTTTTTCAGATTGTGAACTCTTGACCCAATTCTGTCATAAAAAGTCAAGACTGTGTTTTACTTACTCAGACATCTAAACTGCCTTTGCCTCATCTAGGTCAGCTTTTCCAGTAAAATTCCCATTGATTGGAACTCAGCTCCTGGCAACATGGTCATTGGGAGCAATATGGATGTGGTTTCTCTTTCTCTTTGCCTTCTTCTGAGTTTCTTATGTCAACTTCACAGTATAATCTATAGCCCTAGGGTATCTTGTGATCTCCCATTCAAATAGGAATTGGGTCCAGCTTAGAGATGGAGATGAGCCCCATTCAGCTACTTGCTGCCACCTGTTTTAGGGTTTCGACAATCCACACTGTGGTCTCTAGGGCTTGCTTTGGTGCTATGGCCATTTCCTCTTTATTGAGCTGAAGCCTTTTCTAGACTCACCCAAACAATCCTACACCCTTTCAGGAATGAAGGCGGTTTTATATTGCCACAAGATTGTCAAATAACACTATAAATCCCTAATGCAGCCTTTATGACATCATTATGTCCAGGATCACATTCTAAGGGGCGATTAACTCTGTATTTTTGATTCTGTGTCTCCTGTTCTATTTGCTACAATGGCAAAACCTACATGGGAAAGAGACATTTTCTCCCTGCCTAGTAGGAGGTGCTACTGTGCTGCAAGCTTAAAAGAACTTTTTCTCAGTCACAAAAGCAGTCTTCCTCCTATGAAGCATCTAGTCTACTAAAATTCAGACCCCAATCTTGATGCCCTCCAACCATGTTGGGCTTCAATTCTGTGAAGGGATTGTTGAGTGGGGATTGTGGGAGTTGTAGTCCAGGATAGCTGGAGACCCCAGTTTGGAACAGGTTGTTTTGGAACACTGGGCTCAGAATTGTTCAAAGGAAGGATGAATGACTAGATTTGGCCACAGTACCCTACAGATTGATTGCTGGACTACATCTTCCATCATCCTTAATTGTAGGCCATGCTTGGCAAGAGTGATAGGAAGGAGCTATAACTGAATATCTCAGGGAGACAGATTTTGCAAGGATTGCGTAGATGCATCATGGAAGACACAGGAATTTTTGCATAAAATTCATTTGGAGCAGGAATTACAGATCACTGAAAAGTAGTGGAATGTTCTGGTTTCCTCCCTGCTCCCTTCCCATTAGAACCGGAATAAAAAATGTAGGCATTTAAATATTTGCATATTATTTTGTGTAGAACTGAAATGGTTGGATACGCAATTCAAATTTATGTTATTCCAAACATTTGCCCTTCGCTTGGTCATAGTTTCATCCTCTCTTCTTTTAAGACGGATTCCACCTGATAGTTTCACAAAGGGCCTTTTAATAAACTTCAGGTACAATATGCATTGTTAGCTCTTTCCAAGAACATCAAAGTAAATGAGGTCAGCCCTCTGATGCACTTTCAAATAAAACTTGAGGAATTCCTTCCTCTCCTCCCCCCCCCCACCCCGATATTTGGGACACTTGAGTAATGAAAAGATAATCGCGTAACCACGAGGAGGATTAAGATGAGCATCTGTTGAAATGAAAACGGAAAGCTTCCTTCAGTCTTTGCCCTTAACTTACCCTCGCCTTGAAATGTATAAAAGCTGTCTTTGGCAGTCATCTGGAGGCGGCAGTTTACTGGGCTTGGTCTCTTTAGGCTTAACCCTCTGCACAATCTGACTGAACCGCCAAACTACAATCCTAGGGCTGAACTGGGTTTCTTTCTTTTCAAACAGAGTGCAACCTAATTCACACCCATACGCCCGCACAATTAATTTCAGTGGAAAATAATATATTGGCTCCTCCTTCTCATTGGTGGATCATGTCCATTTAGTAATATTTACTCGTGAGATTCATATGCCTCCTCGAAAGATGTCTAAAAATGGATAAGGATTTATTCTACTTTATGGAGGCCATTTCCGATAGGGAGAAAGTCTCTTACAGTACCACTCAGTGATATTGCTGAGTTACTCTAAAGGCAGCCGACATTGCTGCTCAAATCTTTTAACGCCAACGAAAAACAAAAAACGAAGGCTTGAAGCCTCTTGGCGCTAGAATCAAGTCCAGAGAATTCAACGCCTTTAAATTCGAAGATAAAGGATTTCTCTAACAAGGTTCTCGATCCTATTCCCCCCCCCCCCCCGTCTATTAAAAAAAAAATCCAAGTGATTCTAATTTTGGGAGTGAAACTGATCGAATTCCGTTGGAATTACTCCTTTGTCACCCGCTTCGATTCAAGGCTGGGCTCTACAGAAGATAAACCGGGTTAGATTCGGGTTCTTACCTTCCCCCTGCCCTCCCCCCCCCCAAAGCCCTTCGGCCGGAGGTTTTGTTCCCTTGCTGGAGCTCAGGCAAGACAACAGACTTGTTCAAGACGGTCCCACCGGGGGGGCTCCAACTGGATTTAGGTGACAGGCCTCAAGTTCATTCCGAGATCGAGCAAAAATCCAGTGCAGTCAAAATACCCGTCTTTAACCCAATCCCGTTAATATTCCCACTCTCCGTGTTTTTCCTCCTTCTGTTCATAAGCTCAACCATTGTAGGCACTTGGGGAGGTGGACCGGGCCGTACCTAAAACTTGGCGGGTGGAGCAGGCCCTCCCTTACACGAAATAAAGGCTTGAGGGACGCAGCGAGAGGCCGACAACTTTCAGAGCGGTTGTTTAACAAAAGGAGCCGGCTGCGCCTGCCTGTTAACGCCGGTTTCGCTGAAAGGCGAAGGGACTGCGGGATTCGGAGCCCGGACAATTGTCGCCCCCTCCCCTTTGGTCCTCGCACACCTGGGCAGCGGTGCGGAAGCAGAAACTGATCAGGAAAAAAAAAGGAAAGGGGGGGCTGCTTGGGTTGGGAGAGACGGTTAGCAAGTTCATACAAAGTCAAATGGCCAAACACTTCTGAGAAGCAACGTTTATTATTATTATTTTTTTGCTTGTTTTTGTTTTCACCGTAGAACCAGGTCCTGAATTTCCCAGAAGCCCAGAATGGGAAAGTTTTTTGTTTGTTTTCTCTGCTGCAGGAGTAAATCCATCTTCAGCACTGAAGCAGCACCAATGTTTTGTTTTGGTTTTTTGTTAAAAAAAAGAGAGAAGGAAAAATCTGAAGAGGAAAATACAACAAAACACAACAATCTTTTTATTCTTCTTATTTATGTAAATCAGGTCATCACTGGACAAGAAACCAAGTTCTACCCATTACCATAACAGTTTGTCGATAAAGAATGAAAAAAAAAATCAGATTGGGTACTATCTAGTATCAAGCGCTTGTATATATTTTTTTTGTCTTTTTCTCTTTTTGATCTCAACCCTCCCAAGATTTAAATTCCCCACCCATTCACAGAGGTATAGTCACAGATAAATAGTCCCCAAACTACTTGCTTGCCGTATTTACACAATCCCATTAAATTAAGCATAAATAAATATATACAAACTCATCATTGAATAAGTTTCCCATTTTTTTTAACCCACCCCATTATTTTTGTGAAAGAGACCCTAAAACAATTTATATTTTTCCACTGTTATGGAAGGACTATTCAAGAATAGAAGTCAGATTTACCGTTTTAAATGTTTTGTGATAACATAAAAAGAGAATGTAATTGATTTCCCAGTCTTATTTTCTGTATAAGAATTTGCCTTGTTTTAACTTTACTCTTTGAGTCCTCAGTTCTTAAAAATTCACTGTGGGAGCACAGATCCCCTTCTATGCTCACAAGAGTTAACTTTCCTAGAATGGGTTTCAGAGAACGGATGGGTGGCAAGGGGTTACAGAGTCCAGGCTCTTAGCCACCCATGTTTCCTTTCTCAGGACACATGATTGCTCACTTTAAATATTCTTTAAAAAACATAAGATAGAAAATTGGAGAAAACAAATACCAATACTGAAAAACATACACTCACACATATATTTTAATAAACATATGGCCGAGAACATACATCAGTGCAATTAAAGCATTAATTTGTTAACTGCAGATAAGTTGCTTTTTAGAAGGGTGGAAAATTTTAGTCAGAGCCATCCCACCAAAAAAAGGGCATTCAGTGCTGAAGACATAACATCAACATCATCATCATAGGAAAAAGGAGGAGACTCCCTTAGAGACACTCTTCTGGGTGCCAAAAATCCACTACGTGAAAGAAACAACTAAAAAATCTCTCTATTTCTGCTGCCATCTAGTCATCATCCAGATTTTTTTTCAGCCAGTTATTTATTTAACAATATATTTGTAAGAATCCCCCACTCCATTACTTCAATTACCATTTCAGCAAAAGAAACACAAAGGTTTTAATAGTACATGGAAATGCCCCTAAGGTAAATCCAGTGGAAGAGCAGGGATCATACCTTGATCTAATAAGCAACTCTAGAGCAAGGTGCTTGTAATTGACTTAAAGCCCAATCAAACTTTGGCAGTTTTTCTTTTAATGACAATTTAAGCAGATAATTGGGCAGAAAAGAGGGGGCAAGGATGGAATGGGAGGATGCCTTTCAACAGAAGACACTGTTTTCCCAAAGTATTCTTTAGATCATCAGTGATCTTTCAGGGCTTTGGGGTTGGATGATGATTCATTCCTTCCCCCCCACCACACACACACACACTCCCTCTGAAATGTCTTGAATTGCTACAGTCCCAATATCCTTCCCTACCAGTCATGCTACCATTGCATTTCCATTACTATCTCAACGGTAATGTATTGCCCCCTCCCTCTAGAATAGACTGCTGAGAACTCACTCAGCTGACTGAAGGAATTGACTGGGCCAAAGGTGAAAAGAGAAGGCTATGAATTCAGAGCTTTCCTTCACTCAGATTGATTGCCGGGCCTGGCCTGGTCATAGGGAAGTTGTGCTTTCCCATTTTCCTTCCATGTCTATGAGATATGCCTCACAATAACATGTAGTTTTTCCTCAGGTATACCAAAGTGGTTGCAATAGGGAGCTTGGAAAGAAAGTAAAGGAAGGCCATTTTAAAGAGAAACCACCCCAAATGGAAATCTTTCACAATTGCTGGTTTCATTTAAAGGAAGCCTGATGTGAGAAATTGTCACATACTTGTCCACCAATATACTAAAACCACTGTGAAAGAAAGTTTTATTTAAAACAAATTCCAGGAATTGTTTTCAAACAATTTTCCTTAAGATGCAGAGTTTAAATACTCATGACTAATACAACCTTCCTCTCTAAATTACTCTAGAAATCAAACAGAATGTTTCTAGTAAGGTGATTCTATCACCGTGTGACTCAGAGACCAAGCAACTGGCCAAACCACCAAGCCTATACTTTTCCCAGAAGATAGTAATAGGAAAAGTTGCACCTGTTATATGTGAAGCTGCTGACAGCCAGAAGAAATAACAGTTGCCAAGTACCTCTGCTATTAATAGCATTAATTCTTCTTACATCATGTAGCTGAAAAACAGACTGGTATCTAATTATCAGAAACAACACTCCTTGGCGAGAATACCTTGTGGCTTTGCAGGTGGCATTGACCCCTCTATCGGCTCTTGCCAGCAGTGCCATTGAAGGATGATGCTAACTGTACTGGTCAAAACTGGAGAGTTATGTAAGGGGACGTTTCAAATTACCAGAAGAGTATAAGTGGTAGCACACCTGTTTGGCTTCAGACAACAACCAGTGGTTTCTCCTTTAGATGTTGTTGTGTTGTTGTTTTTTTGGGCAGCGGGGGTGGGGTGGGTGGGGTGGGGGGGTGGATGGGGGGTGGGGTTATAACAAAGCTACTCCATTCATATGTATTATCCATATACAACAGAATATTTAAACGAAGGAGAACAATTTCCAAGCATAAAACAAAATATGCAGGAAGTGTTTGGCAAAGTATTTGTCAGTGTGTTCCAAATTTAGCCTCTAAGTGACACAACCAAGTAGCAGCCAATCTTAATTCCATAATAATGGAATAAGGTTGATTTAACAATTGGCTTGTTAAAGAGGGAGACAATTACTTTATTTCAAGTGACTTTGGGGGAGTCCTTGGCAAAGCCTCACATCATTTCTATGCCTGGGAGGATTTGTTCCACCAAAGACTATGATCTATTGCAGGCCATACTCGTTGGTGGAATGGTATTTAATTTACCCTTTAAAATATCATTTAATTTACCCTTCTCCACTATCTGATCAACAGATCCTAAAAATGGAAAAGTCTAGACACTGGTTTCTTACTCTGTATCTTCTTCTTTTTCTGTCAGAAATCTTGTGCCTTTAATGACTCCTTACAAGAATTCCAGTAAGGGCAGCAGATGAAGCATCACAATGCAGAGAATGAGAAAACTTCATATTCTCACCAAAGAACAGAAATGAATGGCATGAGAATCAACAGTAGTAGATACCTGCTTTTAGCTGCCACAAATATATATAATCTCAAAATTATATTGCTTTTCAGCAGGATTTTCTCTCGATCTTAGGAATGCTGGTTTTCCTATTAGATTCTTTTACAGCAATTTGATACACAGGAATTTTCAAATGCAGTGTTTCTCAACCTTGACAATTTTAAGGCATGTGGACTTCAACTCCCAGAATTCCATAGCCAGCATTGCTGGCTGTGGAATTCTGGGAGTTGAAGTCCACATGCCTTAAAATTGTCAAGGTTGAGAAACACTGTAGGGTTATATTATGAACTACTTTTAATGATATTACAGATTTGTTTCTTTCTACGTAGATATTAGCTGTGACAAGAACTTCATTCCTACTCCCCCCAATCCTGCAATAATACTGGGGAAATTAAATGAATTAAAATGACAATGCTATGTAATCAAAACATTCAGTTTTCCTCAGACATTTTAAAGAGATTTGATTAAAGATATTTTTTTCTACAATTGCAGTCCACAGGGATACCAAATTGTTTCCTCCAGTAATACAACATTGCCCTTTAATCAGGGACCATAGTACCAAAAAAGTACTATGTAAGACAAAAAATTGTGCATTGACTTTATGATGCAGCTCTACAGACCAGTACTGGAACTGTATAGGTAGTGCTTAAATGTCATATGGTTTACAGGGATTAGAAAAGTGAGACATGTTTTATTTTTATTTGACCAAAGTATCATTGACTCATAAATTATTATCATAAATTTATCTCACTCATAAATTAATATCATGTGATTCATTCATGAATGAGATTTAAATAGTATCAATTACTTTTAAGACTGTATTGATAACTATTATTTTAATACATTGCTTCAAGAAAAAGTTGGGTCCTGCAGCTGTGATGTAACAGTAGCATGGGCAGCCAATCTTTTATATACTCAAGTAATTTACAAACTCTTTTAAGAAAAAAAAACTTAAAAGTAGATGGGTCAGATTATTAGCCTCTAGGAACACTGATGGGATGTGGAATAAAATTACCAAAAATAAGAGATGGGGGAAGAGTAGGGCTTGGCATAGCAAAGGATGGATTGCACAAAATGTATCTCTGAAAATATGAAGATGCCAATCAGTGTGTAGACAATACTGCTCAATCCATTTGTGCATTCTGCTGCAGGGTCACAGAATCTGTTGGTGATACCAAAAAAACAAAACAAAACACCTTGTGAAAGAATATTCTCCTGGAATAGTTAACAAGTTATTGGGGCAGAAGACCCTAACCAGTAAAACCACTGGCACTTCTTTCTATTTCTTTCTGTCTTTATGATACTCATATGCATATACACAAAATTAGCTTGAGGGTCAGCAAGCTGAGATTGGGACACATTTATCAAATAATGCCTCCAAACACCTGCTCGTTAAAGCTAAATAATAATTGATCTTCCCATACCATTCAAAAAAAAATCTTTCAAATTTTATTCTAAAACAGCAAATCAGATTTCTCTGGATTGTTATGCAACAAACTTTAGCAACATTTAAAAGTAAAAGGCAGGCATATCTGCAATTCAGTAATCAATATCAGTTACGTGTCTATACCTGTCCAACTTTTCAATTCTTCTGCCTCAATGTCTTGTTTAATTTAATGATAATCTGTATCTTAGGCACAAGCAGTTGAATTTTAAGTAATGGTATATTTCCTCAGTAAGCCTTTTTAATGTTAATTCAGTATGGATCTTTCATGTTCACATTAACGGGTGGAATAGTAAATTATTTTTATTTTGCAATAGGGAACTTGCTATATTTATAAAATTCGGCAAGAAAGCCTAAATTCAGAGAAAAGAGAAAAGCAATCCATACTACAACTGCCTTCAAGTACCATAGAGGGTCCTCTAAAATAATATGAACATAAAGATCCATTTTGCCTTTCCTTTCTTCTTTCTTTCTGGATTCTAGAATGGACAAGACATACAAACAAGATACAAATTTCCAGTATGTCATATAAAGAAAGATATCTTAAAAGTATGCTGTGTAATTCAGTCAATATTAAGCACATTTAAATTCCATTGGCTTTAATAGGATCAAGTCCAACACATACTCAATTCTCTGAAAAATAAATGTAGCAAACTGGGTAGATGGAATGGTAGTTTTGACTTTACTGTGTTGTATGAAGAAAGACATTTCTTTTCCCTTAGGGACAGTTCCTACTACACTGCATTATTTAATATATTAACTATTTAGCCTGTTAATTGCCTTGATAAATTGGGCAGCTTTTTAAAAAAACACTAGTACTCAAGACAGCAAAAATGATCCAAAACATTTTTTTCCTCAAATAGAATAAAATGGCTACACTAAGATAATATCACTGACCAAAAAATAAGAAAGTATGCTATTGACTTCATAACTATTGTTTTTACTATATTCCTAATTAAAATGAATTAATGTCATATGAAAATTCAGTTAAGATTTTTCAAGTTCTGCAATAGCCATGATCACAATCTTATTGTAAAAATGCTGTGCTTAATCACTCCTCCTCCTAAAATATCACTGAAATTGGACAGATATGAATTAAGATCAGAATTTAAAGCTTCTCCCACAACTCAACTAATAGTTGGCATTAAATAAATTCCTATTAAAGTCAATAGAACTACAATTTTAGTATTTAGATATTATATGTGGAAGCACCACAGATTGATGAACTTTCCTGCCTAGATAAATATACTTGGAAATGGTGCCTTATGATGTCAATAGACTCCTATTTAAGAGTTTGGGAACATGTCTCATTAAAAACAAACAAAATGGTGAATTCCTGATACCAGAATTGCTCAATGTGGAAAAATAGCTTTAAGTACATCTTAATTAGCTTGGTTGGGAATTAGGAATCACAGGGTCAGCTTCTAAATGCACATACATAATTTACCACCTATGGTATATAGCTTCCTATATGGAAACAGGACTGATAATTATAAATTAAGAATATTTCAAGCATCTGCACATTGATACATTTCTGTATATATGCTGCAAAACTTGCAACTGCCTGGCATATGATATGTACAGTTGCTTCAAATGAAACATTAACCACTGCTGTATTATGTGATCCCAGTTTATAGTGTAAAATGATGTAACTTTTACTGAAAACTGCAAGTACCCAAACAGCATTTGAAAACTGCATTTCAAATAAAAAGTTGACTTCAGCATGGATGATTAGCCATAGACCCAAGCCTTCAACGTTCCCTTAAGTGGAATGAAATTCCACCAAAATTAATGGAACTTACAGCCATATAATGTGTTTGGGATCAGGGTGGCAGGCATAATACATCTTTATCCTATTCTCATCTTCTAGAATGAATTCAGTATGTGAGGCCAAAATGAAGCATAGACACAAGCTGTTGTGACAAAGGGAAACAATCTTTCAAAATGCATGAAATACCATAGCCACTGTCAATTCAACAAAACCTTTGCAAAGTGATAACATGCAGGGTGACATTCATTTTCCCCTTAAGGATGGTTTCTTTTCCTACCTACTCCAAAAAGGAGTTAAACGTTTTAAAAATGTAATTCGTACTTAATTGCTGTAAATTCTTGGAAAATGGCCAATTCCTCCTCTTCCACCCCAGGGTCAAGATAACTATTTATCTTCCAACTCAAAATTTGCAACACTCCTTTGATAATGAGGAGAAACTGATTTCTTTAAATTTAGATACTAATTTAATAATGAGCCATGATACTTATTATACCTTTTCTAAAAGAGGAAATATATTTTAAAAATCTGTTTTTACTCTGTGCATCAAACACTATTGGCCCACCTCCCAATTGTTTTTTTTTTAATATTGGAGGACATAATATTTGCTTCTAAATCAGCATCACTTGCTCAGTTAGTGAAGCCTTACTTAATCTATTCCCTTTGAGCTTCTTTAAAGAAGTACACCTGCAGAATTCCAAAACAACTGACTTTGATTTGAAAAAGAAAAATTTCAGAATTGTGGATTTTCATCTCAGTACCTGATGAAATGTGTACGGAGCTCTAGTCCTCTTTGAAGAAGCTCATAAGCCAAGCGGGCAAAGCTTTGGGAAACAGAAGAAAATTAAAAAGGTGCATACTCCTGAGAAGGTTTAACATACTTATCAAGACATTCTTCTTATTAACATTTCTTTAAAAGCACAAAAAGTGTGTCTGTGATCTGAGACATTTTAAAGAGAGGCAGTCATTGCTCAAATTTTGGTATAAAAATGTACAGATTGATACCATTATCTGTGACATTATCTCTACCATTACTGTTCCCAGTCTAGGAGGCCTAACTGCACTCCAATGCATACATGAATGTCTTCCATACGTGGATTTTCACTTTTGTAGCACACACTTTCATTTGTGCCTCTTATGGGACACTGTGAACCCTCCCCTTCAATAGGACAAGTTATTTCATAGAAATGTAAAAGGTAGTGTTCCAGGTGAGAGCTCCATGTGTATTTTAGAAATATTCTATAAACAAACTAGGAATAAAGATTACCAGTTTCAGGCACAGGGCCATTTCAGTAGTAACATTTGCCCTCCATACAACAGTAGTTACGAAAAAAGTTGCAATTGAAAAGAAAAGGCATGTTGATCTTTATATCTATCCACAAAATCTTTTGCCTTTCCTGTTCACAGTTGTTGCATGCCTGTGCAACTTTTTTCCACAGGTACATCATCATGAAAATGTTTGCTTCATGATAGGCAAACTGTATTATGAAACAAAGGGTTGGCTCTCATTGTCAGCTATTTGGTTTCAGACTTAGTCATGCTGAGTTTTAGATCTAGAGTTAGTTATGGCTAATTTTGATTACAATGGGTCTCCTCCAAATATCACCAAGTCTGGATCCAATTCAATACCTTAATGGAGCATATATACATAAATTCTACACATCCTTATTAATAGGAAAAAAAATGATTATTTGCAGCCCCCCCAAGTTTTAGGATTAAATATGTTAAGTGGGCAGCTTTTGATTAACACTTTAGGTAGAGTATCCAGAACAAGCAGAGGCACCTGAGAGCAACCCATTAGCTCTTCCACTTACTCATCCATATACTGTAGTTAGTTACATTTTAACATTTTCAGAGCCTGAACCCATCACCTCTGCGTGTAGTTACTAACAATTCTTCTTAATGACTCGTGGTTTGGACAGACCCAGATTTGGTTGTTTCCCCCCTTCTTCCCACTATTAGGAAATCTTTGGGCCAAATGCTACTGATAAATTTGAGGCTCAGCTATTTAGACCACGGAGAGAGAGAACAGCAACATTTTGCACAAAATCAGGAAACTTGCTCTGAACGGGACAGTCCAATATAAAATATATCCATCCCTTAGGTTTTTCTTTCTACTTTAGATAGATTTTTAAAAATAGTAATAATACAGAAACAGACTGTGTACCTCAGCCAACATAGCAACATTATCAAAATGATTCTTCCAATAAATTATTGATTGCTTTTATCTGTTATAATTTCATCCCCACCAAAAATTATTTTAAAAAAGGATTGTGGGATGACAGAAGTGGAAAATCCTGGATGATATCTTCAAAAGTTCCTTTGCCATAGAGCCACTGAGCCACTCTTCCTGTTCCACTGTGCGCCTCTGATCTTATTTTCTTTTTTTTTAAATTACTTGCAGATGTAATCTACCTAGCATAATTCTTCCAAAACCCAATCCAATGTTTTAAAGCTAAAATTAAATGTTTTTCCTCCCAAAGGATCGCTCTCAATCTCTCCTTTTCTTTCTGTTTTACCCCCTATTTTCATTAGCTTGCTTTCTGGGTTTTGTTTTTGTTTTCTCTCTCTCTCTCTCTCTCTCTCTCATTTTCTGTGCTTTTCTTCCTTGTCTCCAGTTTTACTACCTGGTCCTTCCCCAGAAGTGTGCCTGTTAGCAGAGTTGTTGTTCAAGAACATCTTGTCCATGCCTTTGAGAGCTTCCGTCAGATAATTCTGGAGAGCAGTCAGAGCAGCACAGATGGCTGGGGACCCAAAGCCATGAGTGATGAGACTGAAGTGAGTCAAGCAGCTCTGGATCCCTGGCTCCAAGATGGGCGTTGGGCGGCTATTGCCAATGGGTGTCCGGTCTTGGGCCAAAAGATCGGTAAATTCTTTACACACTTGCCTGGAGATGAAGAAAGCAGAGGACAAGAGCCAGGATCAGTCAGGATCAGAGAACTCTGGATGGATGACTATCAGCATTTTTTTGGGGAAAAAAACAACCTACCAAAATCTAACAATTAAAGCATTCTTTCAATATGGTGAAGGGATTTCCTTTGAATTCTGTTACTATCGTACTTGCATTTTGCTCTTCCTCCAGAGCTCGGGGTATGAAATTTGCCCTAAGGCACATTAAGGTTACCACACTCAGGTTGAAAGATTATGACAAAGAAACCAAGCTCGGCCACTGCGGAGCAGGAACCTGAAGCAGGTTTCTCAGAGCTATTAGATAAGTATATTCCATTTGTGATACTTTAAGGAATTTGTTTCTTATTTTTACAATCACACTGAATGTACCTTTTTTTGCATATAAATATGACTGAATTATTCAAACAATGCGTATTTTTTCAATGCTGATAATCCTGAGAGAATATTCCAGTGCACCTGTTGGAGCTTCTGCTTAAACAGGATTTCAAATTCAGTCTACAGAGGGAGCAAGTCCCTGGTGAGATAATAAATAAAATAAAATAAAATAAAATAAAATAATAAATAAAATAAAATAAAATAAAATAAAATAAAATAAAATAAAATAAAATAAAATAAAATAAAATAAAATAATAAAATAAATAAAATAAAATAAAATAAAATAAAATATAAAATAAATAAAATAATAAAATAAAATAAAATAATAAAATAAAATAAAATAAAAATAAAAGGATGCTAGAGTTAGAAGCAACCAAAATGTTTAGATCAAGAGGAAGAAGAAAAAGATTAAAATAAAATCAACTATGATTGCTGCAAGTTTACTTAGGGGGGGGGAGTACTGAATGAAATATTTGAAGAAATACCGTTAATCACAAAGCACAACATCCCTTTCTTCCTCCATCAGGCTAATCAATCTGCATGACTGTATGCCACAAGTAAAAATACAGTTTTGCAAAAAAAAAGCCTAGCCCAGCTCTGCTCTGCAAGTATTCCTAAAATACATTGAATGGAACTACATAATAATACCTATAAGGTGATAAATTTTATGGAGAAAATAAGCCATTCATACCCAATAGAAAATATAATAAATAAAGGAGGTGTGTTTGTATGAATATCTGATATATTGGATGCGGTGATTACAGCACTACTCTACAAGAGTTGCCATCATACATTTACTTTGAAAGTAAGGCCATTTTTTAAAGTAATTGGTCAAAACTGTGGCATATTTTCACATTTATACAGCAGAAGCCAATTTGCTCAAGGTTCTCCAATGTATCTATGATATGCAGAAGTTTGAATACAGCTATTTAAGCATCATTGTATTCTGCAACTACATACCTCTATCATTTAAGGAGGAAAATCAGCTTAACCTACCCAACAAAGTTGTTGCCATAAGGAAAACAGAAGACAAGAGTGTTAAGTATACTGTCTTTAGGAGTCAAGCTATTCTCCAAGGCGCCTGAAGGCAGGACAAGAAGCAACTGATGGAAACTCATCAAGGAGAGAAGCAACCTAGAACTAAGGAGAAACTTCCTGACAGTTAGAACAATTAACCAATGGAACAACCTGCCTCCAGAAACTGTGAATGCTCCAACACTGGAAGTTTTTAAGAAGAGACTGGACAGCCATCTGTCCAAAATGGTATAGGATTACCTGCCTGAGCAGGGGGTTGGACTCAATGACCTCCAAGGTCCCTTCCAACTTTATTATTATTATTATTATTATTATTATTATTATTATTATTATTATTATTATTATTATTATTATTATTATTAT
>NW_015388293.1:217213-254367 GCF_001527695.2 Protobothrops mucrosquamatus
GGACTCGTCGCTCCCATATAACACCGCTGCTGCGCGAGCTGCACTGGTTACCAGTGGTCTTCCGGGTGCGCTTTAAGGTGTTAGTTACCACCTTTAAAGCGCTCCATGGCATTGGACCTGGTTACCTCCGAGACCGCCTTCTGCCACAGATTCCCTCCCACAGACCGGTACGCTCCCACAGAGTGGGCCTCCTCAGGGTACCGTCGGCCAAGCAATGTAGGCTGGCGACCCCCAGGGGGAGGGCCTTCTCTGTGGGTGCCCCCACCCTCTGGAACGAACTCCCCCCCGAGATCCGGATGATTCCGGATCTCCTTACTTTCCGCCGCGCCCTCAAGACATGGCTTTTCCAGCAAGCAGGCCTGACCTAGGGAGGATTTTAGGTAGGGATTTTAGGTAGGGACGTTTTTAAAAAGTAATTTTAATGGGAACACAGCAATCAATATTTGGCTTTTAATTAGGTTTTAGTGGGGTTATTTTGTGTATTTTTGTATGATTTTTTTGTATCCTGTATATTGTATTTGTGTTTTTAATATGCTGTGAATCGCCCTGAGTCCTACGGGAGAAGGGCGGTATACAAATTAAATTAACCTTAAATTAACCTTAACCTTAATAGGGTAACCAAGTACCTCACTCCAAATATCATTTGCCTTCAGAACAATGAAAGGTAATTAATGATCTAGACTGTAAAAATCAGGACAGTCATCAGATAATGGTGAAGAGTTAGAGAATTCTACATCTCTGCTGCTTTCTAGTAATCATCTGGATTTTTGCAGCTCAGATCTGGTAGCTATAATAATATAATAAGGAGAAAAGTCCTTATGAAGTTTGACACTCCGAATAATCTATAGATAGTGACTTGCTCAAGTGAACCAATGCATAACAGAATGGGTTAGAAAGGCAGGCTGGACATTTGTCTGCAATTCTTTTATCAGCATACCTGCACAGAGTTTAAAGAAAAAAGTAAAATCTCCTTCAAGTTGAGCTGAACTCAACTTGATACAGATACACTTTTCTGGAAACAGTACAGAAGTGGTTTGGTATTGCTTTCTTTTGGGCCGTTTAAAAAAACAAAACAAAACTTTCAGGCCCTATTATTCTCTGGTAGTCTCCAAGATTTAACCAGTATGGCTATTCTTAGTTTCAGAACTCAATGTCAACTTTCTGGTCCATCAGTCAAGGCAGATTGGGTTTGCACATTCCATGGTTTGTTTAAATCTCATTATAAATAAGGTACGCATGACTGGCTCTTCACTACAAACTCTAGTGGCTTGGTCCACAAAACTTGCTGGCCCAAAATGAAACAAACCAATTTTTAAACTGCAACAAACAGGTATTTTTCTTTCTATGACATCCTATGTCTGAACCATCAATTTGAGCAGGGCTATCATGCCAACAGTTTTATTTGCCAGTACCTAAAAATGACTAATTAGTCAGCAAGAGAAATAAGAGACATTTTAAATGTGATGGGAGTGTATTTAGTTCTACTATTGTACTATTATTGTTTACTGTGCAAGTGATGCTGTGCAACTGATTGTTTACTGTGCAAGTGATGAAATGAGCCTCTTGGCATGACATCACATGCATGTACCAAAGAGGTTTAGTTACTCATAAGCCCTGTTTTGTCATTCTAACCAAATGGACGGATTCTGCAGATTCTCTTCTGCAGAGAAAAAAAGAACTGTGGCAGAGGAACTGGGGCTGAGAAGAGTGCTAGGATGAGCCCTAGCCAAAGATTACACAGGGATTTAAAGCCTTCAGAATCATGGAAGATGTTAAGCAAGCCATATATTGCTACCTAAATTGTGACTACTCTAATGGGACTTTGATTAAATAAAGAATAGTGTGTTGATTCAATTAGATCTTTCCTGAACTCTCTCACTGTTTCAAGTTTACCCTCCCATGTATCTGGGATGGGTGAAAAGAGGAAGATCTGAGATATTGTTGCTAAAGCAGCCCTATTTTTATCTGTCCCTTTTTTATCTGTCTATATATGAAGACCAGAAAGAGAAGTTGATTACAGACTTTTGCCACCAATAGCCATGGCCAAAGTACTTCAACCAACTACCAAACATAGGTACAGTACAAAAATGTGGTTAAAGCAACTTTTTTTAAAGTCCAATGTAGTCCACAGTTGAGACCCATACATCATATGAGGCAATCTTACATCTGGTTTACAGTAGCACAGAGTATGGGTGACATTCATGTAATCAAATACAAGTAATTTCATATACTCAGAAGACTAGGGAGGACTATAACACAGCCTTATGTCTCACAAGGTATTAAATCTATGAACATTAATTTTTGGAAAGTAAACAACTTATTACGCAATGCCTCAGTTTCAGTCTAAGCTGATACAATTATTTTTGTTTGTGACAACAAGAGCATAGTTTTAAGAAAACTCTATGGATACAACTTTGATTTACTGTCCTCACTCATTAAGATGAGGGGCAGACATTTCCATTCATTAAGGTTAATAGATTTATGAATTAGAATCCTGTATTGCCTTGCTCAACAATAAATAACTATTTATAAGGAGAGTTGAAAAACAATAATGCCAGAGATACCAGCAGTCGTACTTTCAGTATGCTTTCTGGATTTGGAATTATTGTGAGAATAGAAACATTAAATTGAAAAAGCTTTTTATATTCTCAAGTATGTATTAAATACACACACATACAATCTGACACTGAAAGTTATGCAGGTTGAATTCATACATAACTCAAAAATGCAATTGATTCCATTTTATTAATTTATTTAATATCTCTCACTGATGTCAATAATGCATAGAGGGACTTGGATATCACGTATATGCATATATATTTTATTGATATTGCTGTTCAGGTACCTATCAGCCCTAAATAGAATACATCAGCATGCACATATACCCATATAACAAACATTCAGTTTAAAATAAGTACAATTCAAGGTGCTGGTTACCAAAAACTCTACAAGGCTTGGCACCAGGGGTTGAAGGACTGCCTCTCCCCTATTATATCCACCTGGACAATCAGGACAAGAGGGTTGAGTATCTTAGGGGTCCCATCGTACAACTAGTGGGATCAGGAAAAAGCATCTTCTCAGTGGTCGCCCTTTCTCTATGGAACATCATTCCCCCTAGGTATACTTAGCCCCCACCCTGTTACTTTTCCGAAAGGCCCTAAAAATGTGATTTTGTCAGTGGGCCTGGGGACCACGAATGGAGACAAAATTAATCAAGTGGTTGATGTGATTGTGTTGCTGCAGCCATGGATGAATGGGGTGAGATTTTTATGTGGCAGATTTTTAAATGTTGTAAGCCACCAGAGTAATCTATGTGTGAATTGGGTGGCCATAGACCATGAGTTCTATGTATATAAGTAAGTAAGTAAGTAAGTAAGTAAGTAAGTAAGTAAGTAAGTAAGTAAGTAAGTAAGTAAGTAAGTAATAAGTAAAATTAGCAGTAGGCACCAGAGGTCATTGAAGTGTTGGCTTCAATTCCTTACAATCTGTTTTATTTTAATTTATTTGATTAGGCTTAGAACAATTTTAGTCCCACTTTCTATAGCAAATGAAAAATTATCAGGAATGTTAAATACCGTTGACTAATGGATACATAACTATTTTGACCTTCTTCTTAGTTCTGATGCATAGAAAAATTCAGACAGAATGTTAGTCATGCCTGCTCATTAATATCCCACTGGTAACACTCTAGTTCCTTCCATGTTGTTCAAGACTTCAATTAGGCAAACACAGTGCCAAAGTAAATAATAAGTAGGGTAAATGTGTCACATTTTCTAAACTCAACAATTTATGCTGACTATAGAAAGTTGATTAAAATTGACAAATTGATACAATCCAGAAGCTGAGATGACAGATGTGCCAGTGAGATGGGTGCATGCCAGTGTAATCCATCCATTATACAAACATTTAGAAATATGGAGCAAGGCAATTGATTGCAACATCCATTTTCTACACAGGTCAAAATGATTTACAGGAAGGCACTGTATATAAATAGTAACCTCAGCATGAAATGAAGTTATAAAGCTGTATTACAATATGATGGCTCAGTTGTGATTGTTTGAAAGAGATGGCAAGTGACAGTGAAAATTTAAAGAATCCTATTTGTGGGTCACAACTGTTAGAAGTATTAAAATGATAAAAAAAATAAAAATGGAAATTTTGACGTTACATACGAAATGATAACACATTTGAATCTTCAAAGAAGGAGGTAGGGTCTGCGAGCAATTAAAGTTTTGAGACATTAATATTGCTTGACCCTGCAGACAAGGGCAATTTAATTCCAATCACGTCTAAAAGACATCTGGCCAAATTTGGGCAAATGATTTTTCAGTCATCCATATATTTCTTTAAATTATGCTGTCAACAAAGCAACCACATTCTAAGGCAAAAAAATAAATCTCTTTGGGACTTGCCTGCAAGATAGAACAAGTGGGGAAAGCAGTACACACTACGAAAAGGCCTAAGTCTGATATAAAGCACCAAACAATATGGCAGGGAAGCCAAAGGGAGGCATAAATCAAATAAACAGAAAAGCTATTGTAAAAGTTTCAATGGGCTAGGGAAAAATGTCTAAATATAGCCACAGATTTAATATTCCCCCCTGCCAGCTCCCAGCTGCTATAGTAAAAGCATCAGATCTATGGATGATTAACTGTAAATATTGAGAAACATGCCTTATAATTTATTTTGTCATCTTGAAGGGATAGCTACAAGCCAGGAAGTCTACTGAAATGCAGATTTTAATGTGAAAGGGAATTAGGCCCAAGGTCAACCTTCCTAAGGAAAAATGGGGCAGAGAAGCTAGCATGCTCTCCTAGGTCTACACCTGTAGCAATACACCTGAAGATACCTCAACTGTTATGGAAGAAAGGCACAGCAGCTAAAGCCACATTTATTTAGAAATATTTTATCCATGTAATAAGGTAGAGTTTGTGATACATTTTGTCCCATCTGCTTGGGACTCATGACTCAAACTCTTACAGTTTCAAGAAATATGTCCTCCAGAAGCTTGCATTAAATGTGTTAAGAATGGCTTGTGTGGTTTTTCCAATGTCCAAGTAACAACCACTGTAGAACATTTATATGCTCAATACCAAATTTAAACAGGCTTTTTGCTTCCTCTTATGCTGCCTCATTACCTCATGGTAACGTTTCAGTGCAGGAATAGTACAGAACAGTGAAGGATTATATATATTCTTGCAACATCCATATCTGGATGAGAGAGCAGTGATCAGAAACCTTTGGGTACAAAGGTTACTTCAGCAGTAATAGAAACAGGATGCTCTCTGCAACCATTCAATAGGACTACTCAACCTTTTTGCCAAGTGGTGAAAAGGTTAAAGTCAGAACTTCTGACAATCTCATTTTGTAGTGACTACAGAGTAAGCCAGATCTACTTAGTTACAACCTCACAATTTCTCTGTGGTTGTGTTAATCTGATCCATACATGAGGCAGGTTATTCACAGCTCAAACCAAGTGAATTAACACACTCAAGCAGAAAAGGGGGAAACTGCAATAATTTTCACAAAGAATGAAGTCTATCTAACATACAATACATGGAATAAAGAGTTATTCATATGAATAAAACATTTAATTAAGTAACATCACTCATAATTCAAGAACAAGGGTAACACTGTGGGATAAATTATCATCTTATCAAAATTGTCAAAATTGTAATTGATTTTATAATTATTTGCTACATCAGGAAATAATAACAAACCAAAGTACCAGTTATACAACAATTGGAATAATATAACCATTCAGAAAAATTCAAAATATTGGAGTAGCTAAGGAATTATTGTAGAAATGATGTAAATGATTATAGAAACCCCAAATTAAAATGTGAACTTTGTTCACATCTTGCCAAATCATTTTTATTGAACAAGCTGTAATTAGGAGTTGAACAACACATAACAATCCACAGTCACGTATCCCACTTTTCACATATCACACTGATCCAACATCTGATTTGTTTGGTTTTGGCTTAGCATATTATTTAAACCTAACTAATTCACAGACAACTGGGTAGGTAGTCCTCAGTAGTTAACAATGGTAATTGGGACTGGGAGCTCTATTGCTAAGGAACCCATCGTAAAGTGCCATGTCACGTGACCATACCGACTTACAATGGCAATTCCAGTTGCCATTGTTAGGCAAATTCTGTTCCATCATTAAGTATGACATCAGGTAATCACCATTTGCAAGCTCCTGCCTGCTTCCCAATTGACTTTACTTGATGGAAGATGGAGGTGAAGGTTGCAAATGTAGATCATGTGATCACAGGATGTTGCAATGTCATAATTACAAACTGGTTGCCCAACGCCCAAATCACAATTGTATCATTGTGGGAATGCTGCAATGGCCACAAGACTACAAGGACCAGTCATAATAAGCCTCCTCACCCATCGTCATAACTTTGAACATCATGAGCCATAACATCTACAGTTCTCAGATAGGATATAGAGAAGTTCAGCCATCAGGCCAAGAACAGTTATCGTTGCTACTTTACTTCCTAAATACATGCCTCAAAAGACCCTCCAAAAAGTTTTGTATAATACATTGAATAATCCAAACCTTTCATATTAATTATTTCTACAGCCAATATTACAAGACTTTTATTAAGTTTATCTACATATAAGAACATAATATGTTTTGCTTCCAAGTATACGTGTGGAAAGGAAGGAGGGAAGGACAACTTCTTCTGGCTTTTATTTTACCAGTATTGTAGAAGAGTTCCTGGTACTAAGGCATGGCCACCACATGCAGGCCCCTATTAAATTCTAGCAGCTGTCTTCAGGAAAGCAGAGATGAAATAATTTTCTGAATGGCACCCCAAGTAATCTACCTAATATCTTTAAATAGGTCCACAAAAAGTACCGTAATACTTAGAACATTGTGATGAGAAAATTGTGTACTTAATGATTTTGAATGTGTTGGAATATATATTATGCTAATCTACTATAAGACTGAAACCAAAGTTTTCGCTAGTACAGGTAGTCCTCAGCTTATGACCATATCTGAGCCCGGAATTATGGTCATAATTTGCATTGTTTGTTAAGTAGTCCATTACCTGAGTGAGCCAATTTTATGATATTTTTTGTAGCAGTCATTAAGCAAATCACCATGGTTGTTAAGTAAATTCATGGTCATTAAGTGAACCCATTGTCCACAATGGGATTTTTTTGCAGGAAAAAAGTAAACTTCAGTTTCTGATAAAAAAAAAAAATGACTGTGGAATACTGCAAACTCATAAATGCAGGCCAGTTGCCAAGCACCCAAAATGGAATCACGTGAACACCGGGGGAAACTGTTGTAAGTTCAAATTTGGGTCAATTCCTTTTTTGGGGGGTGTCTACTGTACTGGTCTCTTAAATGGTTGGTAAGCAACAAGTCATAAGCCAAGGACTACAGATAGTCCTCACTTAGCAACTACAATTGGGACTTAGCAGTCACTAAGCAGGAAAATCACATAAAGCTGGTTTTTTATACCATTGTAAATGTCAAATGGCCGTTAAATGAGGCAATTGGTAAGCAGATCTAAACTCTAGCCCTGTGTTCTTTCCTCTTAAGACAATTTCCACTGATCTTCTCCTAATTTCTCCAGAGCATTTCTTGTTACTCAAGCTCCAACTTTCATTCGCTAAACCTCTTTGTTTTCTACAGTGCATTTCATGACTCACTTAGGTTCTATTTATTTATTTACCTATTTATTTGTTGACTCCTGGCAACTGCCTGGATTAGTCCCTCTCTTGTCAAGGTTTCCAGAAATGGCTTATCATTGCCTTCTTCCCTATGGCTGAGAAGGGTAACTAGTCCAGAGTCATCCAGCTGGCTTTGTGCCTAAAACATGATTGGTAATCATTCTCCTGGTTTCTTGCTTGGTACCTTAGCCACTGTAATAAATGGTTCTCTTCTACTTTCATAAGACATTTTTTGTTTTGTTTTGTTTTGTTTTTTTCACTCCTTTTCTACACTATTTTTTTTTTGCTTCTGTCTAGAATCTGAGCTACAAAACAATGATCCTAGAACTCCTTTGCTAGTGCAGTTGACCCTAGAGAGTAATGTTGAAAAATAAAAATGTTAATCTTTATAAGCTGTTAGAGTTCTGACACATGTAATATTTTATTATGTATTTCATTTGTAATATCTGAACTCCACTTTTTTAGAATTAAAAGCAAATCTCTAAGAGAGAACATTAAAAACTCACTGTTTATAAATGTCAGTTCAGTAAAAAAAAATAGTACACTTAAAACCATAATGGCTTAAAAACTGCAACACAAGACCAAATTGGGTGATATAGCATTACTAAATATCTGGGTTAACAGATTCACTTTAAGACCCAGGGCTAACACTAGAAGACTCTTTTCAAACGCTAAATATATCTTCACAGTAATCTTTATTACCAGTTAACTGCTAGAATTAGCATAGCAAATTATTCTGTTCAGGATTCACACTGCCCCTCATAAATCAGCAATTCAATTTGATACTAATTTTAGTTATTGTACAAAGATCCAGAGTGGATAAATATTCCCTCTTTTAACAAGTGAATTCTCAAAATTGTCCGATTTCAGAACAAAGGAACTATGGTATTTCAACAGCATCATGAATGCACCATAACATGTTAAGAACTTGGACTGAAAGTACTTAATATAATCCTACTTCTGAAACTAATCAAATGTGATCTGTAAGCATACCAAGCAGTACATGTAAACCTCTTTGAAGATCAAATAAACAAATAAAATACACTTAACATTTCACTTATTGGGCATGTGAATGCTACAAAAGTGTATTAACTGTAAAGCTATAATAAAATTGTAATAGCTTACATTCTACTATTCTAACAAAAAGATGCAGCATTTAAATCTAACATGCAACTGGACAATTTATAAAGTACCCAAAACTATGTTTTCAGTATGAAGAATATTTTTGCACAGAGAAGTATATGAGACTTAATAAGGCATTTGTCAATTTCAAGAAATAAGGGGAATCACTGAAAACTCCTTTTAACAGACTAATTGGAGGATTGGTTCCATTATTTGGCAAACTCTCAATTCAAAGAGTATTTCATGTGATGCCAAATTATCTATTTTGCATCATATGCATAAGAATATAGGTATGCAAATACTGCAAATCAAAATAGGGTTTGTTGCATGCATAATATTTTCTATCAAGCTTTAGAGAAAGAGAATTGAATATATTGTTTATATTCATTTTTTTCTTTATAACTATAGTACATTATAGAACTTATGAGTAAAATGCATTTATTGACTATCACTAAACTTCACGTAGCTATATATTATAGCTGGTGAAACCCTTTCACCCACTTTATTGTTTGATCCTCAACTCCAGATGCATCTAGACCTGTTTATGCAGAGGACAGTCACAATGCCATCTAAGCATTATTGTGTTCAAAAAACTCAACCACATCCTCCATTATCTAGCATGGCGGAAAAAACTATGTAAACAGATGTACTACATTGCCTAAATACAATCTTGGCAAGGATATTTAGGATATGTAGGGAATGATCTGTTGAGTGTCCCCCACTTTGTGATATCAGTGGATTATGGCCCAGGCAACAGACCTTCCTAGGGATGAACCCCATCTTATGGTCCTTTCCCCCAACCCTTTAGCTTTAGATGTCTTAGGACTATCAGTGACTGGTTAGTATGAATTATTTTCTTAAAAGTCTCTGTAAAAATATTCTTAAACATTTCTGATTTCTTAATATCTTTGCATCTGGCTTTCAATTTTTGTAATCCATATGATCACTGATACTTTGGGACCATTTTCAAGAATAACAATATAAGTATGATATAGAAAGCATTTATAACAGAATCTACTTCTGCTGATTAATTTCAACTTAATGCATAATTTTGCTGATGGATTTCCACTTAATACCGAAAATTTCAACTTCACAATAGTACTGTCAGATTTTGCTACTAGAAAAATCTTAATAAATACTGTCACATTTTTGTATATACTTAATGCAAGGTACTTAATTAAATGGGAGAATGTCATCATGTGAACATTATTGATGTTGTCAAAGTGAAGTTGCTTCCCAAAAACTTTATAAAAAGTCTGCCAGGCTGGAGGTGATCTGTTCTCATGTGAGAAAAATATATTGTTTTGACATTTAAAAATGCGTGTTTAAATCCCATTCAACAACTCATTCCATTCCAGTGTACTATAGTCCAAAATTAAGTTTATTGTTTCATAAGAACAACAAGTAAATAGATGGATACACAGTACAGCAGAAATGCAAATGAAGATATTTTCAATTCAAAACATATGTTGGTTTCACAGAAAGATGGGATGATTAAATAGTAGGTAGAACATCAAGAATGTATGGAATGATAAGGTTAAAAGGGTTGTGATTTCAGCTGCTCTATGAGTCCTGATGCCTGATGATCACATCTTCTAATTCCCCAGACATCGGGTCCCTTGAGGGAATTCTGGGATCTCTTTGAACGGGTTGCACCTATGCTTGATTAAGCATCAGAGGTTTTTAGGATTTAAGAGGTTATGAAGTAAGTAGCTACTGCCATTAACATGAACAGAGCAATTGATAGAAGACAGATTAAAGGGCCAGAGGGGTATCCAGAAGGCACTGGAGGTAAAACAGAGGGTTTGAACTGCTTCTAGTTTTACTGAACTGGCAAACAGTTGGGTAACTAGAAACAGAACGACATGAATCATTTAGGATATCGAGTCCAATCCAGTGCTAAGTGCAGGAATCCAAATTAAAACTACCCCGAGAGATTGTTGTCTTCATCCACTTGAATACAATCAGTAAAGGAGAACCTGCCAACTCTCCTGGTAAATGGTTCCATTTGTGAACTGTTTTTAATATTAACAAGTAGGCAACTGCTTCATCGAAGTAAACATTAATATCTCTTTGGTCACATACATGTGGATAATGCTCCTGTATTGCCAAGTACATTTTTTTCTGAGATGAATTCCTTTTAACATCATTGTTGTATCACAGTATAGCTTCTCTATACTGTAGCTTTATTATGTAAGTGTAATCAGCTTCTCTATGTCAGCAATAGTAATGCCATGTCTTAAAGCTATTTTAGTGCTTTATTTGCCAGTTTAGACCATTAATATAGCAGCTTCAAAGGGCGCAAATAAGGATAAGGAAAAGCAAAAAGGAAAATAATAAAAATTCCTTGTTGAAAATAAGAATTCACTAGCGAGAAGGAAATCTTCTGATTTCAAAAAGGCATGAATTGTGAAGAGACAGATGTTATTGGTTTCTACAATATCTCAAAGTCCTCTGAGTCTGAAGTCTGATTTGTGGAAATGTGCTAAGCCCTACAAATGGGACATTGTGATTCAAATTCATTCATCACATTATTTGTCAACTCCCATACACTGACCACATTATTTGTTAACAAGTTGATTCCATCTCAGCTCTTCAGTTGATGGATAGAATGTTCGTAGCCATATTCTTTTTTTCCTCTCTCTCTTTCTCTCTCTTGGTTGAAGAATGTAAGATCAGAAAGTACCCAAATCAAATATTTCACTTATGTTGATGACTATCCAATTTGTAATCAGGGAAGAGGCATTCAGGAAGATACCTGATTTTCTTGGAGCCAACTTGTCTAATATCCCTTTTGCTCTGTAGCCATAAAATTCCCTGCCAAGAAAGTTATTATCAAGTTTTTGGGTAACTTTTGTCATTATATAAATGTATCAATTTTTGTCCAGACTACAATGTTGTCATATCTCAAGGACAGAGTATTTCAAGTCTTCAGTAAGACCCTCTCTCTATGATTTGACTTCATAAACATATTATGAGCATATGGATTCAAACATCTGTGTTTAATATTAGAACAGAACAGAACAGAATAGAATAGAGCTGGAAGGGACCATGGAGATCTTTTAATCCAGCCCCCTGCTCAAGCAGGAGAACCTATACCATTTCAGACAAGTGACTGTCCAGTCTCTTATTAAAAACCTCCAGTGATGGAGCGCCCACAATTTCTGAAGGCAAGCTGTTCCACTGGTTAATTGTCCTCACTGTTAGGAAGTTTCTCTTTAATTCCAGGTTGCTTCTCTTTGATCAGTTTCCAACCATTGTTTCTTGTCTTGCCCTTTGGTGCTTTGGAGAATAGTTTGACCCCCCTTCTTTGTGACAGCCCCTCAAATATTGGAATACTACTATCATGTCACCCCTATTTCTTCTTTTCTTTAGACTAGACAAACTCAAGTCCTGCAGCTGTTCTTCATATGTTTTAGTCTCCATGCCTTTGATCATTTTAGTTGCTCTTCTCTGAATTTTTTCCAAGGTCTCAACATCTTTTTTGTAGTATGGTGACCAAAATTGGTTGCAGTATTCCAAGTGTGGTCTTATTACAGTAGGGTTTTATAAAGCAGTACTAATACTTCGTGTGATCTTGATTCTATGCCTCTGTTTATACAACCCAGGATTGTATTAGCTTTTTGGGCTGCTGCTGCACACTGCTGGCTCATAGTCAAGTGATCGTCCACTAAGACTCCAAGGTTCCTAAAGAACAAATATCCTACACAGTGAGAATCAGCTTCTATAGGTTTGCATCTTCATGCAGAAAAGCCCATCTTAGTCTGTTTTTTTTTCCTCTGGTACTGCTTTTCACATCTAAGAAGTCTGAATATAGTAGTTTCCACATGTGTCAAGACTAATAATAACAATTCTTGAACACTTCTACTGCACTTTATGGTTCCCACACCTGGAAATAGTGCCACATTCTGTTGCGATTACCAACTTATTAGTAACTGTTGAAAATTACTCTAACCATTAGTTGTGCAGCTAACATAATCTTGATCATTTGATAAAAATACCCATGCATTTTAGGACCCTGTTCAAAGAAATTAGAACTGGTCTTTCAGACTTGTATATTTGGAAATTTCCCATTTGACTGACTTACAAGCAATATTCTCAGCAAAGGTCCTCCAGCTTCTTTTTGATAATGGTGGGAGGAATCATAGATTATTTGACTACCATCAAGGTCTACATCTGTAGATTTCTAACATTGATAAGCAGGTAGATAGCTGCAAAAGCTCACTTAGCAGGTAAGGCTTATTGGCTAGCATAATTGCTGCAGATAGTGTTATATTATTAAACATAAATTAGAAGCATAGGACATTTGTTTTTGTACATAATTTTTGTTATTAGTGGCTTGGGTTTTTATTTTTAAGAGTGGATCAAAGTGGCACACACAGATTAGTGAAAGGAATTTCCCCCCCTCATGTAAGAAGGATATATAAACGGTGAGCATTAAAAGGACAATTTAAAACAACTTTCATGAAAACGGAACAACCACTTTGTTTCTTTATCCATTTCTTATTTTTTTATTCTTTGTCTGACCAAAAAGTAGTGTGCAAAGTTTAATTTTGGCAGCATTTCAACAGCCACAGTGTTTCTCAGCCCTTGAACTGAAGGCTTCATGCTCATTTATTCAGTAGTATTTAGCATTTTATTTCATTTCAGCTTGCAGCCTGTCACAGGACAGAAGCCCCATCTCCCTTTACTGGAGCTTTTCATAAATACTCTGGAACTCCCTTCTTTTCTGTAGAGCAGTTATGGCGTGCTATAGACTCCAGGCTGAATCCTATCATAATTCTCAGGATTGTTGGATAATTATTTCCTATCATTATCAAATTTGTCCTAGAATATTTTATCTTTGAAGATGTTTATTACATTGCTACAACTCTGGAGAGTTTCAAGATGGGGAAGCAACATCTCAAAGACATTCCAAAAACTAAAACAGGTCCTCACCCAGACCCAGTGGGCTGAGGTTTTACACATTTATTTTGGTAGGCACTAGATTCACCAAACCAAATGAAGGGCAATCAGATACAATAATAAATGGTATCCCTGGGATGCAGGAAATTGCTAATATCAGGCAACCATAATGTACTTTTGACCAGTCATTTTATGCTAAATCTCCATTTATCACCCTGATATGTTGTAATGATAACTAGAACTATCAACACATTTTTTTCTTTAAAAATCAATTTACCAGACTGTAAACCAGTCAATTTACCATCGACTGTGTTTATTCAGTTTTACTCTTTGAGGAGGGATTTTCAGTACCTAGCCACAGAATAAAATTGGAAAAGTAATTGGGGGAAACATATTTTCTTACACTTCTGTTCATTCCTTTTACCTCTGACTTTCTCTTTGACAGAACTTTCTATCTGTCTTTTCTCTCTTTGTTCACATTTATTCTTCTTTTTCCTTTTCTCCTTTTTTCACTTTGAAACAAAAGAAAACGTTTAGACTGAACCTTGCAATGAAACCAGCTAGATTGCGAATGCAAGAGACAGAGAAAAAGTAGGCCCGGGACCTTGAAAGCAAAGCATGTTCAAGGACTGTTTTTCTACTCACTTAGTGGCAAGCAGCATATTCTTTCGGGAGTGGAGATCAGTAGGGTCTGTGTGCTGTCTGTTCAGGTATTCAGAAACTGCTTTGGCCGGGAATTCAGTTTCACAGATGTATCCAAAATCCCGAGCTAAATGTACAGCTTCTCCTAGGAAAAAACAAGCAGCTTTGGTCACCATAACCAGGTCAGTGCGATTTGTAATCCACCTGAAAGCCAACAGTAGTGTTTACTATCTCAATTAAACTTTACCTTGAAAAAAATATCTCACAACTTTATTTTGTCCTAATCCAGATTTGGAAATGTGGGCCTCTTCCAAAGTCTAGTACAATCCTCAGGTTAAAAAAAGTTATGAAGGAGGCCCAGTTAATGTGAAAGTTCTGGAGATGTTCAAGACATATTGACATTAGAAAATATTTTTATTTGAAAGAGACATAATAAATAAACATAAAGAACTGGGTAAACATTAGTACATAAAATTCTTATTCATATAGCAACAATTCCAGTTAGGATGTGGCCTCAAAATACAAAGTTTGTGAAAAACAAATGAACAATGCCTCTGAACACATACTGTACGTATTTGTACATTTGTCTTTTTGGGCACAGTTCAAGTAATTCATATTCTGAATTATTCAAGTCAGGCCACACAATATATAACAAATCAAAGGACATATTCTAAGCACTGCTCCTGATCAGTTCCCAGCAGCTCAATAATTAGAAACAAGGTACCGTGAAATGCAATGATAGAACAGCATAAATGCACACAACAAAATATTCATGAATGCTATTCATCCATTAGAAATAAAGTTGGTGATACATTAATCCATCTTATCTATCTCAGTGAGTTACTACAGACCTGGGTCACATGAATTAGTAAGTAATACAGAACTGTGGGCCAAATTATGGCTAATTAGAGCACCTTTACCATAATGTATAATCATGGCCTGTTTCTGGTTAACAAATACTGTAGTCCTCCAAGAGAACAATGTCTGACACGTGATAAGCTACAAAGCAGAACCTCTACTGATCCTCCTTTATTAATCTCCCATAGGTTAATTGGAAGTGGGGGAAGTAGAAAGAGAACAGAAGCAGAATGGGAGAAAACACATGGTGCCTCTCACTTATGCCAGCACAGGCTTATTGCTGTTGTGTACGCAAACAAACACACACACACAGACACAGACGCACAGATACACACACATGTCTGGAATAGAAGCTTTCCTGTGTAGTATATGTTCACTGGATAACCATCTTGTCCATGATTAATTCCAAAGCAAATAGAGATCAATGTAGTCTCACAGCCAGGTTACCCATGTGAAGTCTAAATATACAATACATGTCTGAATTTGCTGACATTGGCCTCTTGTTATTTTTGTCTCTTGTCTGTTTCCTCCTTCTCTTGCCATCTTCTTCTCACAAATATTTAGGGTATAATCTGAAGCATACTTGGTATCTTTTTAGAAAAATGATTATATTTCAATGGACTGGATAAATTATAAAGAAATACAACAGAAATTATTTCTATTCCGTTGTCTTTGCCTCTGAAGATTGCAAATAGGCAGCTTATGCCAACTCTTCAATAATTTAAAAGCCATGATCCTAGACATACTTATTCCAAAGTTCCGCTCTTGCTGGTAGAAATTACTTTGACATACAAAATATGAGTTAAGTATAAAATTAAAAAACTTACATTGCTGCTTATTTTCATATTTCTTTGCTCTGATGTCAAGCTATGACAGTATATTGCAATTTAAACTCAAAGGAGGAAGATAAGCAGAATATACTCCTCTGAATTTTAATCTATAAAAGCAAATATATTTTAGTAACTGTTCAGTTGATTGATTGATAGATAAATGAATAACACTCAATTCTGAACAGATAAGGAAATTGGAGAGAAACAAATTTCTCATGAATATTTAATTGTTGTAGTAAAATTTACAAAAGAGATATGAATTCCACTACCTCTGACAAATCCTTGACATAGAGAAAGAAAAGGATAAAGATCTGTATCATCTTTCATATTCCATCACTTGGCTAAATTTCTCTCTTTCTGTAACTCATATATAGGTTGTAAATATTCGGGTACAATAATACTGATGCAAAGTGCTAATTTCTGCACACATGGACTGACATTTAGTTTTTTAGTGAAAAAACTGGTTGGCCCAGATGAGAAATTACACTGTTATAAAGTATATATTAGCAATCATAATAGAGCTACTTTGGTCTAGTGGTTAAGACATCAAGCCACAAGCCAGGAAAAAGTGAGTTCTAGTCCTGCCTTAGGCATGAAACCCAGCTTGCTGACTTTGGGCCAGTCATTCTAGTCTCTTTCTAGAGTTGAGACTCTAGAAAGAGTGCAGAAAAAAGCAACAAAAACGATCAGAGGACTGGAGGCTAAAATATATAAAGAACGGTTGCTGGAATTGGATATGTCTAGTTTAATGAAGAGAAGGACGAGGGGGGACATGATAACAGTGTTCCAATATCTCAGGGGCTGCCACAAAGAAGAGGGAGTGAAGCTATTCTCCAAAGTGCCTGAAGGCAGGACAAGAAGCAATGGATGGAAACTAATCAAGGAGAGAAGCAACCTAGAACTAAGGAGAAATTTCCTGACAGTTAGAACAATTAATCAGTGGAACGACTTGCCTCCAGAAGTTGTGAATGCTCCAACACTGGAAGTGTTTAAAAAGAGATTGGAGAACCATTTGTCTGAAATGGTATAGGGTTTCCTGCCTGAGCAGGGGGTTGGACTAGAAGACCTCCAAGGTCCCTTCCAACTCTGTTATTCTGTTATTCTCTCCCCCAGACCAACTCACCTTCACAGGATTGTTGTGGTGAGAAAAATAGAAGGACTGAGTGTGGTATGTTTGCCACCTTGAGTTATTTATAAAAATAATAAAAGTAGTATATAAAAAAATAAAATAAAAATAAATCATCACAGTATTTACTAGCATTTATCGTTTCCCATTAACTTTAAAGAGACTACACTGCAGATTACACTCCATAAAATCAGTGCCTGCTTTTTAGAAATTTGTTTGACTTGAATGACAAAGATTTGTTAGGAATGTATTGAAACTATGCTTTTGGCCTTCAGCACAGCACAAACAGCTCAAAGTATCTGCTATTCAATTATGATGATGACCACGAGGTTATCCATTCAGTTGTGTCCAACTCTTGGTGATTCTATGGGCCAGGTCTCTCCACATCTTCTGATCTTGCGCTGCTTCTTGAGTTTTTCTATTCTCTGGCTGATGTCAACTTTGATAGCTCCAGCCATCATGCTCTTTGGCAGCCTGGTTTCTTTTAACCTTTAACTCTTCCCAACATAATTGCTATTTATCTCTATCAAAAAGGGCTTGGTTTTTTTTCTTCTTTTACTTTTATCTTATCTTATTTTTAACAGGCTTTTTTATTTGCTCCAAAATAGCACAATTGCTCATTAAATGATTGCTAGGAAATCACAACTGAAATTGTGAAATTATGTGAAATTATTATGCAATAGTCAGATCCTAGGATCCAAACAGATTACTAAAAGTGGTCTTGTCTCTATGGTGGTGCTAAGACATTTATTTATTACTGGAGTAACCATACTATCTATGCTTTGGATATGTACAAGTTCTCAGTTTCTGCTGGTTCAGTTCAATTCCTCCTCGTCCTCCTCTTCCCCCTCCCCCATCTGAATCTGTGTTAAGTGACAAATGTAGTTCCCTAGTGATATACATACAGTATTCATATGCCCATGTCTTTGTAGGAGATGACCAGGCTGAGTCTGAGGAAGGAGTCAAACACGTCATCAGTCTCGAGTCCCTTCGTGCCCACAAGTGATCTAAGTCCAGCCCAGCTTGAATTCCATTGACTCTTATCTAACGCCTATGTGCTTTGACCATTAGTAATTCAGGTTCTTGTAGAGATGCGTTAGCTTACAATAAACCTATACATTCATTTGAACTGATGGACTCCTGATTTTCTGCGCTTGACAATCTGCCTCTGTATACAACCTGATATTTTTTTTTACAGTTTCCAGGAAGGTGTCTATGTTGGTCTACTGCAGCAAAAACACTACAAAATGTTGTTGCCTTTAATGATTACTGAATTAATTATGCATAGGTTTTTGTAAAGTAAGTCCACATCCTCAAATGAAGTAATAAATTCTCTATATGTATATGTATATATAAGCTCTTCAGTTGTTTTGCAAACAGTTGCTATTGATAAATAATAATTCTTGTCTCCCCTCTATTTTATTGCCCTACATCTCCTGTTATTATTCCTCTTTAATTATGTTCAGTATATAACTGTTAGTCTGATGAAATGTTACGTTGTCCAAGAAAACATATGGCATACACATTTATTTCTTTTCTAAGTATTATATGACAGTTTCTTTTATTGGGGACCCAATGGGGGGAGTATCCCACTGGAGATGGCTACTAGATTGATAGCATATCCCACCTTCCCCCCAATTCCTTGCTTCCCCCAGCCCATCTTTTAATCTCATGTTACTATATTTTCATTATTTATTTCATTGTTTATTTTATAGTTTCATTATCTTGCTACTGTTATGTTTACCCTTCTCTTTTTCATTTCTGATTTTACTGTTGTAAGCTGCCTAAAGTAGCCCCATTGGTGAGATAAACAGCAAATAAATTTAAAAATAAATAAATAAATAAATATTTTCCAGAACTCTTTAGTTCTATGTATATATATTTGAGAACAAGGTCCACCACATCTATGAATACTGTGGCACTTTCCTTTCTATGCTGTATAAACATTTGAGTATGGTGGAGACGTTAGTTTGGAGGGATTGTTTTAATTAAAGTATCTTCCTCTTATCATAACCACTCCTTAGTATGTCCTAACAAGTATATTGGACAACAGTGGTTAATTTTAGAAGTACCATTTAAACATAAATAAAAATTTAGCTGGCAACTGCAGAATTCATTTAACACTGTTACTTAAAAGGAAACGTCAATCTTGCTGAATCTTAAACACAGCCCCAGTTGGGATATGTAATGAGCCTTGATTTTCTGCATGGCAGATTTTTCATGTCACAGCAACAGCGATTCGATGCAACTTTACAAAATGTCAAACCTTTCCTCGCCCAGAAGTGTCGCCAGAGGAGGTTGGGGTGGGGGTGGGGGGTCGGGGTGTGTGTGTGAGAAGAAATCGAAATGGACAGAAAGTCTGCTTACCTTCCACCAGGGAGGTGAGTAAAGTGACATTTGCCGCTTTGCGCCTGCCGGCTGGTAAATTCAAACCGATTTTTTCTAGCCGCTCTCGCAACGATCGGCCCCCATTTTTCGATTTGGCTCTGCAGTGACGAAAAAAGGAAAACGCGGGGCTTTAAAACTCGACGAAGGTCCCCGGGAGACAGAAGAAGGGGGGCCGAGGGGTGGGACGCCCCAGAGTCCTGGCTTCGGGCACAAGCAACTAGCACAGATGAGGTTTCACGGTGCTAAAGGGCGGGAAGGAAAGAAGCGCCGCCCTTGGAAAGAGAGGCTCGCCCTGCCCGTGGCAACCTGAACCCCTGTTATTCCTAGGGCCGCCAGCGACGTTTAGGTTTGCAGGCTGCAAGTGAACGAGGAGGAGGAGGAGGGTTATGTCATTTTTAGTTCTGCTACTACCAGGAATAAACTGACTGTTCTTGGAAAGCTGCGTCACCAGCAGCATTTAGCCTTCCAAACAAGGGTGGTGATTTGTGAGGTTTTTGTTGTAATTCTGCCTATTCAAAGCACTTAGCACTCAAAGAGACTCCGAAGTAAAAAGACTGGATTGGAGCCGAAGAATGGCCTGGGGTGTGGAATGTGAGTTATGCCATCAACCCCCAGCAATATAGGGCACATTTGTGAAAGTATGTATTAATAGTGTGCAATAACAAAATTCAGTAAGTTTGAATTACTCTTGTGTAAGAAGTGTTTTGTAATTTCAAGACAGCAACAATAATAATGCTGCTTCAAGGCAACAAAGGCTACTTGAAAAATGAGGGTTTTGCACTGACTTAGGCTTGAAAAGATGCAATCCTATTGTAGCAGCTGCCTGGCACAGTCAGGAAGGAATTCAAAAGCAACATGGCTGCTAGGCCTCCATCAGGAGAGAGGTTTGAGCAGCAGGAAGTCCCTTTCAAGGGATTTAGGGTACCACATGTGTATTGTTTTTCAAATAAGCATCACCACCTTCCCCTCTGTTTACCTGCATTTTATGGCAAATGAATGAAATAGTCCAAATATATGTAGGGGACCACTGAAGAAAGGGGGGGGGGATGAATCAGCAATGTATTTTGTTTATGTGAAGAGGAAAGGCAGGGATCCAGTGAAATCTAGTGAGGTGGTCAGTGGCTGATCAATTTGGAAGGATAAAAGTGAGCACTGACTTGGCTGACCATTGCTTGTGAACTACAGACAGGATATCCACCAGCATCTTCTAGAGCATTGGTTCTCAAAGGGTGGTCTGAGGCAACCTCAGCAGTCTTCAAAGTTAAATATTTTAACATTTCTCATTTTTAATTTCTAATACAGTCAATATCAATAAATATAACGCACATAAACCAAAGCTCTTTGGGATCCTCAATCATTTTTAAGAATGTAAAGGGGTCTTAAGAATGTTTGTGAACCACAGATGAACCCCTATTCCAACCATCATTGGCCCAATGTAGCAGTTATGACAGACTTCATATTGCCCGAATGATGCCAGAAAAATACTACAAGTCACTAGTGGGGAAATGATCGTAGCCTTGCAAAACTAGGGAGATACACTCTTGCTCACAGTATGTAGATTTGCAAATGGTCAAAATAGTTGATGACATAATAGCATAGCCCCAAATCAGGGGTGTCAAACTCGCAACGTCATGTGACGTGTCACAACGTATCATGACTTTTTTGCCATTGCCGGCAGTGGGGTGGGCGCGGTTTTGCTATGATGCACCCGGCCCACGGGGCGGCAGTTTGACACCTCTGCCCTAGAAGGTGACATAGATTTGGAAATTTGTGATTAGAGTCTGGTTGTTTCTGGAAGACCTTACTTTTTTTTCTAAAATTGGATATGTTTATTTTAGGACAACCTTCTTCTCACCTCGTGCCTTCAAACGCCACACTGAGAATTCCCAGCCAGTATACAAGAGCAAAGGCTTCTCTTATTATTGGTCTCAATGCTGCTGATCCTGGAGATAGCTACTGTTATGACTAGTAGCCACAGTGTTGTGGTTGAGGTGCTGGATTAGGACCAGGAAGATCCAGTTTCAAGTTCACTCTCAGCCACAGAAATTCACTAAGTGATGTGGAGCCAATCAGTTTCTTAGCCCAACCTACTTAGCAGGGTTGTTATTGTGGAGAAAATGGAGGAAAGAGAGTTGTATTTATTATCTGAAGGAAATCCAATTGGCTAATCTAATTGTATTGTTGCTCCCATGGGAGGTAGGGTAGGGGGTCTTTTTTTAGCAGTTTTATTATATGATCGATTTTTTTAGATTTTTTAAATATTGTAAGCTGCCCAGGGTGACCTATGTTTTAGTTGGGAAGCAATATTTGTTTAATAAAAAAATAGAATAATAATCTGGGATAAAAAATTAAGAAATAAACTTTTTTCTAATCTTTTCAAGCCACCTGTGCTAGTTAACCCTATGATAGAGAATCCCATACTTCAACTAGGCATTGTGAAAAACGACTCCATTTTATTTCATTCCACTGTATTGATGATCCCAAGTTCTGGCATTCTGAGAAAATAAAGAATTTTTTTCTATCAACTTCTTCCCTGTCTTGTGTAATTTTATACTTCTGTTATATCTGCTTTAGTCAACTTTGACCTAAGTTGATATTTCACAATAATGCTATTAATAATACTTTTAGGTACTTCATTTGTTCCGGTTGCTATTTTTGTATTTTCTTCAACTCTATAATATCGTATTTCAGACTGAATGATAAGAACTATGCAGTTTTCTAAATGTAGTTGTATTATAGCTTGTCTATGAACTGATACTGGAAATTTTATTTTCAGAACCCTTCTCAATGAATACCTAGCACTGAAATTCAGCTTCTTCACATTAAATTGATCTTTTCTTTAAATTGTTCACCACAGAATCAAGATTGTATTCTTATTCTGATCTTCTATACAACAATAGTTTTCTTCACTCTTCATGTGCATCACTTTACCATTACTTAAAAATGAATAACATTCTATAGCCACTTTTCCAGTTTAAGAATACCCATTCAGAGGTTTTTATTAATCCTTTTTGTTTTAATACCTTTTTGGGTCTTCTTTATGTGCAAAAAAATCAGGAACTTATTCCTTCTTCATAGCTTACAATCATATCTTATAAATCCTTATAGCAGCTATGTAAAATAAATGAATATTATAAATTCATACTGGGAAGAGGAACGGAATTTTAAATGATTGCTTAATCTAATGCATTTGAAACCTCATCTGCTCCTTCATTCTCCACTAGTGCAATATACCAAACTGAATGGTAAATGATAAAATTCATAATCATTAATTATTTAAAACTTATTCAATTGTAACATTCAGTTAAAACTTCCAGACAGTTTGCAGTATAACTTATAATTACATTCAGAAATGCAAACAGGAACACCCCTAAAGTGAGGAACAGTGTAATGAAGCACATCTACCTCTTTCTAAGGCAGATGATAGCACAGCTCTAGATAAATGGGCCTTCATCCAACATGCAGCTGACCTAAGAGACTCCATTCCCACGTACTCAGCCACCCTGGGTGAGCAGTAAAGGTTGGACATTAGTGAAAAAGCTTTTTTGTCATTTGTTATCTATATCTGCTTAACATCTAGGCAGCTCCATGTCGGAACACTCTTGATACTTTAAAAGATAAACTCCAGGATATTGATCTGAACTCTAACATACAGAAATAACCAGTTTGACTATTTAAAGAAAGTGGCCTGTCTTACAGAATTAATGAACCATATAACATGATTGGCATAATATCGTGAGTGTCAGTGGCAATGACATCCAGACTGTTAACGTATATCTCATATGCATTCACTTACATCTCTTAACTTCAACGGCTACTTATAGTAATGTTAATGCAATTTTAATCCCATCAGAAAGTACAGATTGGCCTGCCCCATGACTTACCTTCTAAGGACTCCTCCAAGGAGGGAAGCGTTTAAGCACTCAGGAGGTGAAAGGCGCCGTTGAACTTCTCCAACAGTGACTTTGTACTTGGACGTGGAACTGAGCAAGGAGAGCCTCCCAGGTACCGAACAAAACACTTCACCTGTGTTTACAGACACACCACCAAGGAAGCCATCTTTGTTCATCATCAGAGAAGTAACAGATTTTGGAGGAACTGGAACTAGGAAGAGAGGAAAGCAGTAATGGGCAAGATCAGCTTGTCAAGGCAGCCCACATAGCTCATAATTGCATTCATTTATTAATCCTCCTGACTGATAAAAAGGAATTCAAATTGTTTTTAAAGGAGTGGCTGTCATTCATTTCAGGTTTCATTTATTTATAAGACCATTCTGTGTCACCTCTCATGAAAACATCTTCAGGTGGCATACAACATCAAAATGACTTCAGTACATCATTTAAGGAAATAGTTACAATTACAAATACATTAAAATGCAATTACTGGTTTAGAATTGTAGAACAAAATCATGAGAAGTCAAATGCATAGTGAGTGTGAGCGTTTTCCTCATGTGTTTAAAGTATACAGGTAGTTCTTGACTTATGATCACAACTGGGACTAGAACTTCCCTCACTAAGCAAGTCACACCCTATTTTATGACCTTTTTGCTGTAGTCATTGAGCAACTCACTCAGTCTTTAAGAGAATCTGGCTTCCCCTGTTAACTTTGCTTGTTGGAAGGTACCCTGGAAAGGTGACAAAGGGGGGGGTCAAGTGACTATTGTAAATAAATGCTGGTTGCCAAATGCCAAAATTTTACAATGAAGGCATTGTAATGATCATAAGTGCAAGGACTGGTTGTAAGTCATTTTTTCAGTGCTTTCATAACTTTGAACAGTTGTTAAGCAAGTGGTCGTAAGTCAAGGACTACCTGATTTTTAAAAAAAACTGAATCTGAATGAAATGCAGATTCAGCTTTTCAACTCTCCTAGCAGACTAGATAACCTCAGAAAACATACATTTGAAAAAGTAAGCCACCCCAGAGTAAGTTTCTCTTTATGTGGGAGGGAGCAAAGCTCTTACTTACTCCTATTGAAGACTTTGCCCTCTTTATGGCTGGCTCAGGAAGAACAGTATGTAGGTAAAGTAAATGTGATCCTGTTCTGCTAATGTAATTGTATGTGGGAATGACCTTGGGAGACCAATAAAGAGATACTGCCTAGGGAACAGTCAAACAAGAGAGAAGATAGCCTGCATGGTGGACCGAGCAAAAGTCTCAGGAGGGGCCATCCCTAAATTATCAGGCTATAAAAGTGATGGGGGAGAGTTTTACTTTCAGACTTACAAGATTCTGTTAATGTAAAGGAGAATTAGCTTATCTGGTGATGTTTCCTGTCTGGTCTATCTGATAAAATTAATTCAGTAGCACTTGACAAGAAAAAAAGAAAACTCTTTTATGATTTTGCCATGGAGAACATAAGGGAAATCACAGCTCTGATGGGCCCCAGATTAACAGATTTAGAGATTTCTTTTTGCATTTTGAATTCCTTGCTTGCATATGTGAAAGTAGCAGACATGCACATACAGCCCCATGCCCCAAAGACTAAGTTACATACCGTAACATTAAGAAGATATTCTATGTTGTATATATTAGTGGATCCTAACCTCTTATATGTTTTTCTTATAGCAACCTTTTTAGCTTAATGTATATGGGTGGCCCTAACATTCCCTTCTTTTTTTCCTTTTTTTTTCTTTTTTTGCTTTAACAGTTTATATTATGTGCAGCATATGAAGGTAGAACTCATCCCGTTTTTTTAAAAAAAGTGTACATCAGTATATCTTCCCCTTCTGCCACTGCATATTTGTAGGATTGTCATCTGTACTGAAAGTGGAAGCAAAGACAGAATGAATGGCTTTCTTATTCAGAGAAATTAACTCCTGTGAAAGATGTGCAAGACTCGCACTTAAAACATTTAATTTGGATATGTAATAAAAGTGTTCAGCATTTTAAAGAATGGAATGTAGAAAGACAGTAATAACAGCAAATGCATGTTATACTGTCTCATAGATCATCTTCAAACCATTGTTAGGTAGTGCTGGAAAAGTGCCATATTCAGTCATGACACTAAACTAATGCCAATTCTTTTAGTTCAACTGATTTTTATTTTAAAATCCTGTATGTATGTCAAAGTCTTATAATAAATCTGAAACAATAGAAATAAAAATTTAAGACATGACCAGGCATCTGAACCAGCATTGCAAGAATCCTTTCAATTTGACACTTGAAACCCAGGTAAATAAGTTACAAAAAACAGATTTCCGGGGAATAAAAGGTTTAACGTAATTTGTGTATCTTGCTAATTGATAGAAGTCACTATGGTGGTCAGAGATCTGTCTGTGAACTGGCTGCTTTTGGTGCATATTTAGGTATCAGTTCATTGATTTTACGAATGAAATCTGATTTTTCTGCACAGCCTTTGCATGTGTCACCCCAGTCATCTAGAATTTTTTTTTCAGTTCTTTGACTCTCAGTTTCTTCAGGTCCACAGTACTCAGGTCAATCTGTTTATCATATTTCAGTTCACAGATCTGACTATCTTTCTTTTTTAGTTTCTCACAAGTCTTCTCAACAAGGATATGATAACCTCATTAGTTATTTTGGTGGCTGCATCACTGGTTGCTCCAATGTAATAACAAAAACGGTTTTCTTTGCCTTTTGCCTCTTTGCAGAATTTCAAAAGTTCTTTTTCAATACTGTTTGATGTGAACTCAACATTCTTCATTTTCCTCAGCAAATGGTTAGAACAAAACTTACTCCATCTTTCAACTCATAACATAACTGCTAGCTTTCAGGTCAGGAATGATTTTTTGTGTGTGCCAGAACTAACCTTAAATATAAGGTTTAAATTTAAATATATATCTTTGTCAAACGTTTACCTATTTATATTGCATCTAGATAATGTTTTTACAACATTACAAATAATTAGAAAAACCCTATTTTTTTAGTTCACTATAAGTAGCCCTCAACTTACAAATACAGTTCGGACTGCAGCTTCTGTCGCTAAACCATGCAGACATTAAGTGAGCCGTGCCCAATTTTACAATCTTTTTGCTGCAGTTGTTAAGTGAATCATATGGTCATTAAGCTAATTCAACTTCTCCCGTTGACTTGGAAGTCCCCTGGGAAGGTTGGAAATAGCAATCGTGTCACAGGACACGACAACCATCATAAATACATTAGGATCCAAATTTTGATTACATGACTGCAGGGACACACCAAGACAGTCTTAAGTGCAAGGACCGAACGTAAGTCACTTTTTCAGCTCCATTGTAATCTCCAACATTCATTAAATGAATGATCATAAGTTTTGGAGTACCTGTATTTTGCTTTAGAATATAATGTTGAGAACAATTGCAAAAAAAAAAAAAGTTTGATACTAAGAAAGTATTAAACTCGAGATACAGCCAGAACAGTATAGTAGCTGAGGTGTTGCCCTTACACCAGGAGAGGCATTTTGAGTTCACAAATAACCATATTGTACCCTGCGAAACTTAATGCTAATCATTCTTTTTCCATCTAGCCCTCCTCAGAAGAAGTTGTTTTCATAGGGACAAAATTAAAGGAAAACTTATTGTGCCTTGAGCTACCAGAGAAAAGTGAGGGTGTGAATAAATAATAATAATAACTACAATCCTGTCTAAATAGGGATCTCTGCTGATGATATAGGCTGTAAAGGTTAATGTGTACCGATAAAAAACACATTTTATTGTAAGCTGTTTATTATTCCACTAACAAGAAAAGAAAAATAACCCAAAGAGTTTGTAATTTAAATTTGAGAATGACCCAGCTAGATCATTTTTCATTGAATACTGACTTAATATGACTTAAAATATTTTTTTTCTTTTTTTTAATTTAACAAGCCAAAAAACCCAATATATCTCTTTTGAAAACATTCTTTCTTATGTATATATTTAACTGGGAAGGGGAACAAAGAGAATAAATTTAATTATACAAAATGAATCAAACTTTTTGTGGCATATGTGAAATTGTAAAATATACTATTCATATACTATTCATACTCCTATTCATACAAAAACCAATACTCTGGTTTTTCTCAACATTTTTCTTGAAGGAACAATGGATGCTAAGACAATTACATTAAACGAATTTATTTGCTCAAAGATGCTTTAGATATAAAGCTCTCTGTAGCCCTCTCCTTCCTCTTCAAAAAAGAACTCCCCCAAAACCAAATATAAGCAATTTATTTCTGACATGAATGTTATTTACATTGGATGTAAAAAAAAAAACCCTATCATAATTGGGAGGTGTGTATGTCGTTTAACAGCAAGTATGCTGAACAACCAACAAATCACTTTTATTTACATAAAGCCTCCCTGAATATCTCCAGTCTCCTTATTTCTTTTTCTGCCAGTCATTGATAACAAATTATTCAGGTTCCTGTATATTTGTTATCTTTGTTAGAGTCCCAATCTATGCATAGCAAAGAAAGAAGCCCTTACAACAGTATTTCCAAATCTACTCCAACATCTTCATAGTAAAGAGTGGTACACCATGGGCCTTGTTGTAAGCTGAGAAGGGGGTCCCACTTATTTAACTGGGACTATTGACTCTTCAAGAATGTGTTTGATAAACAAAATAATGAAAGTACTGAAGATAAGTAGTCAAATATCTGCATACAAGAAACATCACCTCCTGGGTATTCATGCCAAAAGACAAAGTAGCTTAAAAACTTTCAGGTGCAAATAGTGTGGAATAGTAATACTAGAACAGTGATGGCGAACCTTTTAGACACCGAGTGCCCAAAAACTGCCCCACCCCCACACTGCCCCCCTGTTCCACCCCTGCCCTGCCCCCACCCACCCGCAGGGCCACCCACCACCTCCACCGCCCACCGCAGTTCGCCCAGGCAGCCCAGCAGCATCATGGCAGCCATGCCCTCCACCTGTGCCCCGCAAAATCATCTGTTTGCGACAGGGCGCAAGGGCGGAGTCTTGTCCCCACTGCCATGTCCTTGGCTGCGCTGCTCCAGGCGGGCCATGCCTGGGGGTGACTCTCCTCCGGGGGGCTGCTGGTGTAGAGGGGGCCATGGGGGGAGGAGGGGCTGGGACAACGGCATGTGTGCCCACAGAGAGGGCTCCAAGTGCCGCCTCTGGCACGTGTGCCATAGGTTCGCCACCACTGTACTAGAACCTTTAAGCAGAAAATAAACAGAGTAAACTTTCCACTACATTTTTTACAAAATCTGTGTTATTACCATGACAGAAGCCCTCAATATACTGTAGCCTGTGACAACTGCAGAAATTCCAGCTCAGAGAGAAATGTCATAAATCTGAGTTCAGTGTAAGCAAATGACCAAATGGGTCTTCTTCCTAGAAAATTGGCTATGTTTCTGATGTTGCTTTTCTCATTGCTGTTGATTGTGATCTCATACTTAAGCAGATGAACTTTGAGTCTTCTAGGGTGAAACTTTGAAACTTCAGCCAATTCATTCTCCATTCTAAACTATGCCGAGGCCAACTTCTCTGATCTCCATCAAGCATTCACTTTCAAATCAGGATCTAGGATGAAGGCAGCAAATGTTCCAAAATCTAGACAGGTAAGCTTTTGTTCAGTTTCACTAACATGTGGGACAGAGGAATCATGGAATGAGGGATGAGGGAGCTCTCAAAATGCCTCTTGCAATCCCTCCTCCAAGTTCTGCTCCCGTCAACTGGACTATTTTTATCCACCATCCTCAACACCATATTCATCAATAGACCAGGTAACAGGCATAGAAAGACGTGTGAAATGAACAGGAGCTCCCTCCTTTAGCTCCCTGCTAAGTTCAGTCCTTTCTTCGCATCTGTTACCTGCCAGTCAGGCTATTTCAGGACACGGGTGCAGCACCAAACCTATGTTCAGAAATAGCCCAACTGCCAGATAACTCATTGGTAACGAAGGAGAGTCACCTATGATGAAACAAGACAGAAAGAAGAAGGATCACTGAAGGCACAGTCCATAGCATGAAAGCTTGGTCCTCAATTAATGTTGGAAAGCAAAGGGGATAGTGACAATAAGTGACCAAGGATGCCAATTCTGATCTTGTGCCCAGCTGCATCCAGATGGAGCCTGGTTAAAATGGTTAAAAAGACTTCTGGAACTGGGCAACAGATTGCTGTACATCAGGGGTGTCAAACTCAATTTCACTGAGGGCCGCATCAGCATTGTGGTAGCCCTCAGGGGGCTGGGTGGGTGTGGCCAGGGTGGGTGCGGCCTACTGGGTGGGCGTGGATGGAGTGGGTGTGGCCTACTGGGTGGGCATGGCCAGCTCTACATCGTTCGCGTCAAGGGTGCCTGTGGGGGCCTGGGCAGGAGTGGGACAGATCTGAGGGTCTCTGGCAGAAGGGGGTGGGACCAGGGCAAGCGCCAAAGCATGGTCCATTTCTTCATTCCTCACAAAGGGTGACACCTCCCCAGCATGCACCCAGGGGGTGGGGCCGACACACCAGGGGCTGGTTCCTCGCTGTTTCCAGATGGCCTTGTGGAGCTAAGACTGAATGCATTTCAGCATAGATGGCCACCACAAAATTGTACATTGGCTCCCGGCTGGCCTGAGCCAGGGCCAAGGCAGTGGGGGCCGTTCCATCGCTGTTTCCAGGATGACTTCGCGGGCCATATGAAACCACTTCGCGGGCCGCATCCGGCCCCTGGGCCTTGTGTTTGACATGTCTGCTGTACATAGTAGGAATCTAATGGGTAAAATGGCACCCATACATAAAGGACAGAAGTAACTGTGGTGTGTTACAGAAAAAGGGACAGGAACTGAGATCAGTTCAGGGAGATTAAATGGTTAATTAACTGCTCATGGTATTAGGTATAGCACTCATGTTTGGAGATATTTTTTTAAATAATAAAAACCACGGTTTTATGAAACTTTTTTGGCAGAGGCAGCAGAAAACCTGTAATGTACCTGGTAGAAATGGCAACATGTACTTGACAGAAGTTGGCTTTCTTTCACGGCTTAAATTAACCATCTGAACAGCATAGAACTAGTATACCCTTTCCGAAGAGCACTATTGGTAGCCTGTGCCTGACCTGTCAAAGAGGCTGCTGAAAAATGCTTTTGCTGTGGTTTTAATCCCTAGTCAGTGTATTCTGAATTATAGCAGCCCTGGCCAAAGTTCTCTGAAACTGTGAAAGGTCATATTTTATTAAAAATTCAGAACACTACCAGGCTAGATGGAACATTTAAAAAAAAATCTGAAGAACAAAATGGCAAATTACTTCTGCACTGATGTCAAGAAAACCGCATAGTTGTATCTCTGTAGGTAGCTAAAGTTGAATTCAGTATAAGGCCATCTTTACCCTCATTCTCCATACTAGTTAGGATAACTTAATAGCACAGTATTTCCCCATCACAAGATTATTTTCTCATTGATGCAATAGGCACTGAAATCATTATGAAATCATAATAGGCACTGATCATTGAAATCATTATGAAACCACTCCTTCTGGATTTGCTAATTGCCCTTCCCACCAACAATTGTGGAAGAGGCCAGCTCAAAGAAGCCACCTATTTCTAATGAAAGAGCCCCATTGCCTTCAACAAGATTTACAAGGGAGTCAGGAGAAAATCTTAGCTACTAACACTTCTGCTATAGAATCACTGTTTACAACAAAATACACTTCTGCAGCCTGATTCTGTTCAGTCTGACACATAATCGTGCCATGTGGGTTTTCCTATCAAAGCTTATCTGCAGCCATGTAAAGGGAATCAGTCTAGTTAAATCAATAAGATGTGCATTCCATCCTGCTTAAGCTACAGGCCAAAATTAAAATATAGCAAGACAAACAGCTATCCAGGCCATGTTCTCTTTCCCCTAGACCAGAGGTCTTCAAACGTGGCCCTTTTATGACTTGTGGACTTCAACTCCCAGAATTCCTCAGCCAGAGTGCTTGGCTGAGGAATTCTGGGAGTTGAAGTCCACAAGTCATAAAAGGGCCAAGTTTGAAGACCCCTGCCCTAGACAAATGTCTCTAGCCACATGCCTGTCATTTGTAGGGCAGCAGACAAAAAAGTTAATTTCTATGTGTTTTTACATCACTCTTCTCCAATGTGGTGCTCTATATCTGATCTCAAATCATCATGAAATGTTGGAAGTTACAGCTCCAACAAATCTGTTGTGAGCTCCAGATGTTGGAATTCCAAGCAAATAACTGGTTCACATTTTTAAAATGTGAGTAGTGTAAGGTTGGATAAATGTCCTAATCTACTGAAGGACTGCAAGCTCCTGGCTGAATCAGGAGTCATCTGAATCAGAGGTTATGATCCTAACTAACATGGACATTTCCTCAAAAAGAATAAAATCTGCATCTAGGTTAATGGTTTTGCGTTGAGAGGACAAGGGGAATTTCAGTACTGCAGATACTGCTTATTGGCTTTGAATATTTACAGGCTGCATTTGATTTTTGTCAAATGTATATCTTTACTCAATAGTTTCCACAGAGACAGATGAGGCTGTGCCTGCCTGCTTCCTGCTTTATGCACCTTGGGAGAAAGGAAAACCCAAAAACCTTCCATTCTTTTGTAAACAGCTTGATGACTTGTGCAAATATACCAAGAGTTCCTCCAAGTCTCTGCCTCATTTCTATTGCTATTTCATAGCACCAGGGATAGATGCTCTGATCTGTATTCCATATTTTGTACATTACTTAATGCTTCTTAAAAGAAAAAAAATGCAAGTTTCCCATGGAAGAAACAGGGGGGATCAAATTCTATAGATCTGTATAATTATTTTAATATTAAAGCTGTTGCCAGAGGTAATGCAATTTGGTGATTTCAGTTACTCAAGATACACGCATTAGGTGTATACATCAGAGCAAGGGGGTGTGTATAGTAGGGTAAAGCTATAAAACAAGGCTCATTTGGTAATTGATGTTTCATTTTAATTTACATGTCTCTCTTGCCATTTTTTAAGATCAAGGGACATTTATTTTGTTATTTATTTTAATATGTAGTAAAGATTCCAGATGTCTAGATTTAGTTGAAGCTACAGAACCAATTTAAAATCCTAGAATTACACTCCAGAACACGGGAAATAACGACAATTGTTCTCAAGGCTAAGTAGGGTATACTCCTGTCCTAAAATTGTAAGATCACACAAAAACATACCGGTACCTATATTACACATGGGATAAAAATCCCACTCAAATAAATCTGATTCATTAAGATGCGTTCTTTGCATTATACCAAAAAAGGCAACAGCATTCAGAATTGTTCAGTTTCAAAACTGTAGAATTTCTCAGGACTTTCTCCAACAACCCTTGAAAAGGCACAGCAGACAAAAAAAAAAGTTGATCATCCTTCTCTCCCCAATGAATGTTTGATGTGTTTGCCGAGAGTCTCAAAACCCCTCCTGTAAGGGGGGGGTTACATTAAAAAATACTAGTCCTAGCCATAATCTGAAGAGGCACAATCCAGACTGCTCTTGCCTCATTTCGCAAGGCATTGATGCTCCTGTAGCTGCACACCCATAGGTCCATCCTTTAGACAAAGCCTATGACTTGTAACCCTACTCATCCCGGAATAAACTCGGGGCTAAACTTGTGCAGCAATGCTTTTTTTTTTTTGTTTTTTTGGCGTGGAAGAAACCATTACAAATATTTACACCCCGATAATTGGGCAGGATGCAACCGCAGCTCTCCCCGCTCAATACTTCAAATAATTCATGCTGGAGGAGTTGGACGGGTCGATCCCATTATTTCAATTGTACCGCTCATCAATCCTCCTCACTGGCTCCGCTTTCGCGCTAGGATTCAAACTTTTTCCCGTTCCCATTGGAAGTGCTCGCTTTGCTTCTTCGCCTCTCCGTTCCGCCCTTTTAAATGGCAAACTTTGTGAACCGGAGGGCTACTTTTAATTCTTCAATCCTTAGGGACCGTCCCAGCTCTGGCTCCTCGGCGCGTTTACCATTTTCCGCGCATATATTACAGCTAGGTTGGAAGGCGGCGGAGGCGAAAAGGCAGACGGATCTCTCTCTTGGTGGGGCTGCCCCCAATGGCAGAGCAGAAGCCTAGGAAGCAGTTGCGCCTCAGAGGATCCCTCTATAAGCTCTGGCTCCGCGCATCGCGGGGAGCGGCGGCGGCGGGGGCGTTTGCTTGCGCTTTGACTCGTACATTAAATGTTTGATCTATCCAAATAAGCGCTACACTGCGCAACAATGCAATCGTTTCCTATGCGGGCATGTTTTTTTCCCACGCGAGATGGAATCCGACGGAGATTATACTTCTAGGGCCGGCGCAGGGGCGCGTAGATTCATTATTTTTTTCCTCCCGAGGAAATATATTTTGAGACACCCTTTGAAGCAGCCCCCCTCCCTCGTACGAAACCATCTAATCTTACCCACGCGTAGGCAAGACTAAGTCCCCGTCGATTTCGTTGCCTTCCATTTATTTATTAAATTTCTATGCCGTGAGTCTGGGCGGTTTACAATATAACAATTAAAATAATAATTAAAATTAAACGATTAAAAATTAAGAACCAAGATTTCGGATATTTCATGAGTCTTACCCCTTTCAGGCCACTATTCCCCAGTAGTTCGGAGCGTCTTCATTACCCAGCCGCCCTTGACATGATGTAGTCTGTCCTCTCAACACACGGTGTTGTGCGTGGCGGAAATGTAGAAGATGCTTTTAAGTTCCCAGCACACCTTTCCTATCATTTTTTTTTAAAGTCTCTTCCTTCCACCCTCCCCTCCAGCCACAAACACTGCAAAGAACATCTAAGCTTATCTATAATTCTAGATTATAAAGAATTAAATTAGGTTAGTAAGCCTGGTGGAGGAGGGAAGGAAGGAAGGTAGGCAGAAATGTGCATGGTTTACGTTGATTGGTGTCTTGGGCTTGCAAACTCCAGATTTACCCGAGTTCCATTTTCGGCAAGCAACCAAATCAGGGAAAGGGTGCTGAGTGGGCGATCCTAAACCCTACATAGATGCACGACTTAGAATGTGCGTGAAAAACCACAGCTGCAGTAAATCCCATTGAAGGGGCTGCAACTTGTTTTTTGAGGACATAAGTTTCTCCAACTGGCGCCTTAGAACTGTGTCTGCTCCTTTTCACGTGGAGTCGACAGAAGATAAAATGCTCGAGTTTCCGGATTCACCTGTAGCACGAAAAGATAGGCTTAGCCAAACTGCCGTCTCAACAACTTTAGGTTTAAACCGTTCGGACCGCGGTGCTTAGTAAGGTCGAATATATCTGGGCTACAAAATACCGGAGCTCTACGTAAAACTAAAAAAAAACCGCGAACTCTAGGCTGCCCACTAGTGACCATTCAGATTTTGGCAACAGAGATAATGTAGCTCTAGAGCAGGGGTAGGCAACCTCGGCTCTTTTATGACTCATGGATTTCAACTCCCAGAATTCCCGAGTCAGCAGAGCTGACTCGGGAATTCTGGGAGTTGAAGTCCATGAGTCATAAAAGAGCCGAGGTTGCCTACCCCTGCTCTAGAGTTAATTATTCCTTATTGACCCAGGAGGTGCCAACCTTCGCATTGGCAGCAGGAGGCAATTACGCCCTCGGGCTATTAACGCCATCCTAGGATTTTGCTTCCCATTCGCTTGTGTCGAGGTCACCGCCGAGCCCGATAATCCAACTCTAGTTTCAGGGGCTTTCTTTAAAATCCCGGGAGAGTGAAGAATGGCAAGGCTGTCCACCCCCTTATCCTCTTAAGACACTCAGTTCCCCCAGGCCTGTTGATTTGCCCGCGGCCGCGGGATGACTAGCTGGGATTCCTACAAAGCTTCGCTGCCTCCCCATGTCGGTCATCCACATAACATTATTTTCTCTTAGAGCCAGTTCCAGAGATAACCCCACTTGGCCGGGAATAATTGCACCCTTGCCCTGCCCCGCATCCAGAATGAGGCACATCAAACCATCCAGCCTATTGTGGTTGCTTACGAGAGGAACGGCGATGTGATACTAACTTCAAAGCCCTGCACTGTCTGAAGAAGCCCACTTGGGCCGGGACAGATATTCAGGGACACCCTCCATCCTTGAACGAGAGACCCCTTCCTCGTTCACAGGGGCATCACCAAAGCGAACCACTCCAGGTGAGGGCGTAGGGAGTTGCAGCCTAGGTAAGTATCCTGCTCCCAGTCCAAGGCTGCCCCACCTTACTCATTCCGTGAAGGGGAGCCCGATCTACAGTTCCATATAATCAGTGCAGAAGGCGAGCTGGGAAGGGGAGAGGAGAGGAGAGGTGGCGGATAAATTATCCCAAGATAGAAGAAACCCATGACCTGGCAGAGATAATTGCAAGAAGAAGAAAAAAAGCTTGAGTGGAGAACCAATTCTCCCGCTTAACTCAGATTAGTTCTTTCTTGAACACATACCATTAGTTTAAGAGAATTAGTTACTTATTAACGACTCGTGGAAAACGCGCTTGCTCAGAAGTAAGTGTCCATGGGGAACTGTGTGAAGTCAAGCCGGATTAAAAACTGCCTTTTGCACTCCGAGAACCTCTGGAAACTTTGTTCCACAAGCCACGCACACTTAAAGTATCTGCGATCGGGGTCTTGCATCACACCGAGCCGGGGCTTCCTTAGCTTACCGACTAAACCAAGGTTGCCCGAGTCCACACACTACCTCAGGGGTAGGCAACCTCGGCTCTTTTATGACTCATGGACTTCAACTCCCAGAATTCCTGAGTCAGCATAGCTGACTCAGGAATTCTGGGAGTTGAAGTCCATGAGTCTTAAAAGAGCCGAGGTTGCCTACCCCTGCACTATCTAAACCACCAGCTATGGTTTTTATTTTTTTTTTACAGGCCACCAAGACGAGATTTGCATAAGCTACTAAACCCAAAGGAGACACTCCCTCTTCCCTCTTCAGGCAGGGAGCAGCCGCTCTAGAACCGCCCGCGGTCCGCTTCGGCTCAGGGGTCTGGGTGCTCCTCTCTCGGGGGACAGCCATTAGCCCCGAGCCGAGCCGAGCCGCCCACCTTAATAGCAGCGAGAGTTGCGAATGATTCTTTACTGTCTCGTTGGATTTCTAGCCTGTTAATGTAGCGCGTCCCTCTCATTATTACTTTATTGATTGCTCATTGACCAGGCCCCTCCAAATCGTATTAACCCCCTCCCCCTTCGCCACTTTAGATTAAGAGAAGGGCGGGTGTCTTCCTCTTTCCCTAGACAGCGCCATTCGCTCCCCTCCTCCGGCCCGTTGGCCAGGGATCGGCTCCGGTGCTCTGCTGGGGGGGGGAGGGGGCTTTTCTGGCGGGGCCGCCCCAGCCGAGGAGCCACGGTCGCCGCCTGGTGCCTTAATAGCTCAAAGGGGGCTAATACAGAAAATGAGCCTTAAACGAGCTCTGGAGATCTCCAAATGAAAGCGCCGTTTATCACGCTGGCTACCTCTCCCCCTCCGTTCGTTTGCTCTCTCTACTGGGAACCACTCATTTCCCCTTAACTAAATTACTTCAGAAATGTCAAGGAAGCCCGGATCGCAAACATCACCAGGCCGGGAGGGGGCCGGGAGGGGGGGTGGAAAGTGAAGAGACGGCTGCGCAGCCGCGTCATGTTGCATCTCTACCCGGCAGCGGTACAGAAAATAGAGCCAACCCACCCACCTTTTTTTTTTTTTTTGAGAGAGAGAGAGAGAGAGAGAGAGAGAGAGAGAGAGAGAGAGAGAGAGAGAGAGAGAG
>NW_015388293.1:254792-256523 GCF_001527695.2 Protobothrops mucrosquamatus
CCCCTAACTGATTTTGAGCCAGTCACATTTTCTCAGCTGTCTACCTCGCAGGGCTGTTGTGTGAGGCAAAATAGGTATTGTACTGGGCTCAGATATAAGAGTGTGCTAGATAAAAATGGTACAATACTAAACACCACTACTGAGGTTTGTTAACCATGATTAATGGAACACTTTGTGCCAAGGCAGCCAGGAGTGAGAGCTGTCCCTTTTGAAATGGAGTTGTGCTTGCGAGAATTTGGTGTGTGATGGCTGGTAAAATGTAAGGTGTGAACTATTATTTCTCTAATTACAGATGTTGCCATCTTAAACTTTTACTTGAATTTTAATCCGATTAGCTGTTTATTTTTAAATGGGAGACGAGAAGGGAAGAAGTGGATAACTTAAGAATTAGCTGTTTATTTTTAAATGGGAGACGAGAAGGGAAGAAGTGGATAACTTAAGAGGAGGAAAGGAAGAAGGACCTGTTAAATGTAGAAAAAGTGATATGGGGGAGAAAAGAGGGCCACATACTTTGAGGCCAAAGAAGCAATAAAAATGGCAGATATGGACCTTACTTTTAGAGGCCTCAATTATCATAAAAACAAAGATCTAAGGTATGATCTATTTGTATTAATAATTTATCTCACCACCAGATGGATCTGTAGCTGGCTGGCAAACCGTATTCAACGAGCCTCAATGGCACTACATCCACATGAAGAGAAGTAAGCAGCGGAGTACCACAAGGTTCCATCTTAGGCCCAGTACTCTTCAATATCTTCATAAATGACTTAGATGAGGGAATTGAAGGGGAACTCATCAAATTTGCAGATGACACTAAGCTGGCAGAAATAGCCAGAAGAGAAGCTCAGGATCCAAAAAGATCTTGACAAACTTGAACAATGGACCCTGTCTAACAAAATGAGTTTCAATGTGGAGAAAAGCAAAGTTTTACATTTAGGCAGGAAAAATCAAAGGTACAAGTACAGATTGGGTGAGACCTGGCTTAAAAACAGTAACTGTGAGAGGGACCTTGGAGTCCTAGTGGACGATCACTTGACTGTGAGCCAGCAGTGTGCAGCAGCAGCCAAAAAAGCCAAGACAATCCTGGATTGTATAAACAGGGGTGTAGAATCAAGATCACACTTGAAGTATTAGTACTGCTTTATAAAACCCTAGTAAGACCACACCTGGAATACTGCAGCCAATTTTGATCACCATATCACAAAAAAGATGTTGAGAGTTTGGAAAAATTCAGAGAAGAGCAACTAAGATGAATAAAGGCCTGGAGACTAAAACATATGAAGAACGGCTGCAGGACTTGGGTTTGGCTAGTTTAAAGAAAAGAAGAAATAGGGGAGACATAATAGCAATATTCCAGTATTTGAGGGGCTGCCACCAAGAAGAGGAGGTCACGTTATTCACCAAAGCACCAGAGGGCAGGACATGAAACAATGGTTGGAAACTGATTAAAGTGAGAAGCAACCTGGAATTAAGGAGAAACTTCCTAACAGTGAGGACAATTAACCAGTGGAACAGCTTGCCTCCAGAAATCGTGGGCGCTCCGTCACTGGAGATTTTTAAGAACAGGCTAGACAGTCACCTGTCTGAGATGGCATAGGTTGTCCTGCTTGAGCAGGGGGCTGGACTGGAAGACCTCCAAGGTCCCTTCCAGCTCTATTCTATTCTATTCTTTAGCGCATCTTGGTCACAAGGGTATTTTTGTGCTAGGAAAACCAGGAAAAGTCTAACAGA
>NW_015388293.1:258953-263523 GCF_001527695.2 Protobothrops mucrosquamatus
CTCTCTCTCTCCCTCTCTCCCCCCTCTCTCTCCCTCTCCCTCTCCCTCTCTCCTCCCTCTCTCTCTCTCTCTCTCTCTCTCTCTCTCTCTGTGTGTGTGTGTGTGTGTGTCTGTCTGTCTCTGTCTCTCTCTCCCTCTCGGTCTCTCTCGCCTCCGCCTCCCCCTCCCAAGAGCTAAATTTAAATAACATGGCAGATTTTCATCCATCCTGGAAATCTCATATGTCCTATTAGGAAGCAGATTCTGCTCATATTCACGCAACCCTAAATATTTCTTGGAAAGACGCTCCAGCAAAACCAAAAGCACACTAGTCAAGAATTCAGCCTCTTGCAGCTGATGTTGAGCTAATTCCCACAGAGAGGAAAAGTTATTTCCTAGAACTAGAGAAAAGCTCCAACACAAGCGGTGAGGCAAAATTCCAGCCCATTGGCTGCTTTGTTCAGCATTTCTACTTCCTGCGCCCAACTACAGTTCTTCAGGATGTACAGTATGTTGCAAATATTGAATCAAATCAGGACACAAGGGCTTTCCTTTCTGGAATTTGAATAGCCTTCTCTCTATCTATGCAAAGCACACAACCCCATCCTCAATGCTACCTGGAAGAAAGCCCCTCATGAAGCTTACTCCCAAGTATGCCTGAAATGCCTCCGTAAAGTGCCCACAAATACTCTACAAAACTGTGCAACAATTGAAGAGTTACCCATACCTTTTTTGATGACCGACTGGTCCAGCAAGTTCATGCCGCTGTTATTAGCATCTTCTACTGCCTAAGGACAGAGCGGGAGAAAGAAGGGGAAAAAAATCACTATTCAAATTGCACTTCGCAAGAACAAAGAGGTGCATAGAGCTGGACAAAGTCCCACACCATCTCAACTTCATTTAGGACCTAGAACCCTTGTTATTTCCAGGAAACGCAATTAATTTACATTTCCCCCCCCCCCCCCGTGTTAAAATGATATGAAAATGAAGCTTCCTTTTTATTAGGGGATCTGGGATGAAAAGAAAATGTAAGGTATAACCCTTCTCTTTCTAATGATTTAAGAGGCCAAGTAACCCATCAATGGTGCTCAGCCTTTATTCCCTGGAGTTTTACAATTTTGGCTTTGGTATCTGCACAGCCCACTGACACCAGCAACTACACTTTTGACAGGTGAAAAGAAAGTAGCAGTGGATGCAAGTTTGCTCAGCAGGAAAACTCTTTGCTGCTTATTCACTTCCCTTCTGACCTAGTTTTTATTGGAGTTCCCTGTGCTCAGAAGGGATTGTCCCAAGAAAATAGGTACCGAGCTTTGCTCTGGGAAAAAGTAAACAAGGGACTCTTTGCATTCCTCCTTATAAGGATCAGTGGCTTGCTATAGATTTATTACACAATTTATGCTGCTGAGTCTCTGATGGATGTTGGAAATGGACTTAGAACTTGAAATCAACCAAATTAGTGCAAATTTACAAAAAAGTTACCCAACTCCCTCTAGTCCACCAACTCCAAGGATTACTGACTGGGAGGGGGGGTACCACTCCAAACACAGTATTTAACATGATCAAGGTTGGGGATGTTTTTCCCCTTTAAAGCAGATAACTGATCAAATAAAATATTATTCCAAGAGTTATCTCAGCATTTTGAGTTTATTACCATGCTCCCTTTTATGGGACAATTGACTTCAGTGGGTGAGAAGAGGCCAGGGAGAGGGAGAGAAATTATCATGACATAGAAGGCAATGCAAAGACAATTAATTGTGACAGGTCTCAAATGTACATTATGACACTGAGCTACACATGGTGGGAGTAAAGAAGTGACTTCAGCTTTTATTTATTCCTGTACAGTTGGACTCCTGCCTTTATGGAGTCTGAGATGGAGCAAAAAATAAATGGGATGGGAGTAGTAACTGATTGGCATAATTATCGTTCTTCCTATAAGGGCAACTTTTACTTTTGACACCGGAGATTCCTTACTACCTTGTGGCTGCTACCTGTGGAAAAAGGAAGCAAGAGGCCCTCAACTTTTACAGGGAATTGCCATATATACAATACTAATTGAACAGATTAGGACTCCAAGGAGACAATTTTAATATTGGTTTAGGTAGCCAGACCTTGTTATTTACCAAAGGCTGGTAAATTTGTATCTGGTATGCAAAGAATGCAAAACAAAGAATGGTAAATTCTGATTAATCACTAGCCAGTAGGGATGATAGGAGACCAACACTTTTGGGCATTGTAGGGGGAGAGCCGTGTTAGTGTATGGTGGTAAAAAAAATCAGGAGACTAACAGCATCTTTTCTGACTAATGCATTTTATTGGAGGCCATTAACTCTCATGACATGCAGATCGCATAAGACTCATGTCTCTTGGTAAAATGCTTTCAAACACTTCAGAAGAGCATCAGGTTGGGGAGGTGTCCTTTCTATATTGGTACATGCAGCCTTGCACCATACTGGGAACCAGTCCTATGGAACGAAGGGGCTTCTGATGCTAAGAAGTCAGCAATGGGTCTGTGCTGTTGATTTCCTCCTGAATGATAATTGCAGCTCCTTACATGTAGCAACTCGCAGTGGACAGAAGCATCTTGAAAGGAGCAAGCAATCCAATTAAGCACCTCCCTTTTGTATCAGAATCATTTCCTGCTACAATTGTATGAACTCAGCCAGCCTGAATCTGCCTCAGTTTATCAAGACAGATTTTTTATTTCAGAACTAGGTTCCCTGTTTCTCTGCCATTAAATAATAGAAAATTAGCCATCATTGCTCGGTGATAAAGAAGAACAAACAGAAAGGTCATAAGTAAAACTAGAATATATCGTTCCCCACATCCTTGTACATGGCAAGAACATGATCTGGCCACACCCTTTCTCTTCTGTCTCTCAGCCCAAGTTAAGTATTANTGGGCGCTCCGTCACTGGAGATTTTTAAGAACAGGCTAGACAGTCACCTGTCTGAGATGGCATAGGTTGTCCTGCTTGAGCAGGGGGCTGGACTGGAAGACCTCCAAGGTCCCTTCCAGCTCTATTCTATTCTATTCTTTAGCGCATCTTGGTCACAAGGGTATTTTTGTGCTAGGAAAACCAGGAAAAGTCTAACAGAAAAGTCAGCCCCATTTCCCATGAATTCAGCGGATGGGAGAGAAAGAAGCCACTGGAGGCATCCCGATAGGAATGCTCCACTTCTTTGTAGCAAAAACCCAACAATGAAACAGAACCATAAATTAGCCAAATGTGTTGTGCGAACCTGAGCATAATTAATTGGACAAGCTACAATTCAGTTAACCAAGTTAAGTTCCACGACCCGAGATTTAGTGGACGATAGAGCCTGGTTAGGTGGTATCTAGCGTCGGGGTGATCGAAGTTCTCAAGCTAGAGGAGTTACCTTCCCAGGAGGTATTATAACGAATGCTTAATACATTTCAAGACGAGGATAATAAACTTATTCACCTGGAAATTAAGCCCAGAGGCTTTCGGTGAAACAGATGTCCGATAAACACTCTATTCCTAGACTATTTATTCCAAAGAAAGACCCACGAAGGCCATTCCTTCACTCGTGATTTATAGGGTTATCCACCCATCCCAGGGCCGGCATAATAATGAAGGCAGGCTTCTGTGGCCACACCGGTAGTCAGGGCGATGCTGTAAATCACTTCTAAGAAAATGCCTCCAGGCCTATTTTCCAATCCTAAACATCCTTAGTGTTCATGGGGTGAAGACACTTCAGATTGCGCTTTCAGTTCAAGCAACAGTATCTGGGCTGAATTATTGAGTCGATGAGCAGAAATGAGTTTCAAGCTGATCTCTAAAGCAGTGTTTCTCAACCTGGGCAACTTTAAGAGGGATGGACTTCAACTCCCAGAAGCTGGCTGGGGAATTCTGGGAGTTGAAGTCCATCCCTCTTAAAGTTGCCCAGGTTGAGAAACACTGCTCTAAAGGGTAGCAAGCAGCAATCTGGGTGACATCACCGCCGGTGCTCCCCATTCTGCATCTTACCCGGCCCTCGTTTACTTAAGGGTCTGAAAAGAACGGAGCGTCCCTGAATTAGTTGACTGGCGAGAAAACTCGATCCCCAAGTTCAGCCTGGGGAGGTTCAAAGGGATCTTACGACGGGTGGCCCCCCAGCAGAGCGAGTCTCCGGGGTCTGCGCGGACTTTGGGTCAGGCCAAACCCAAAGCCTCTGAAGGAGCATCCAAGTCTGCCTGCGGAACACGCAGACGCCCCCACGCGTGAGACCAGACCAGGTCCTAATCCCACCCGGGGGCCGGGAAAGCGGGGTGGGGGGGAAAGCACTCGAACTGGCCCGAAGCCCGAGAACGGCTTAATTTTGTTCTGCTGTGGCTCTCAGTCCCAAAACAGGCTTTCTAGGCGAGGCAAAGTCTCTTTGGTTCGGATAAGGCGGTTCCTATTGGGGGTGTGTGTGTGTGGGGGGTGAGCCCAGAGATAGCAAGGGGAGACCAGCTGAACGTCAGAGCGCCTTTCTGCTGCTAATTAAAGCGGGCTCCTTCCCTCCTCCGGTAGCCTTGCGCAGGGAGGGGGGTGTGTGTCTCTCTCCCCGAGCCTGTCAAAGAAATTCAAAACGGGAAGGAGGGGGGGGGG
>NW_015388293.1:265399-284779 GCF_001527695.2 Protobothrops mucrosquamatus
CTCTCTCTCTCTCTCTCTCTCTCTCTCTCTCTCTCTCTCTCTCTCTGTGTGTGTGTGTGTGTGTGTCTGTCTCTGTCTCTCTCCCCCTCTCGGTCTCTCTCGCCTCCGCCTCCCCCTCCCAGGAGCTAAATTTAAATAACATGGCAGATTTTCATCCATCCTGGAAATCTCATATGTCCTATTAGGAAGCAGATTCTGCTCATATTCACACAACCCTAAATATTTCTTGGAAAGACGCTCCAGCAAAACCAAAAGCACACTAGTCAAGAATTCAGCCTCTTGCAGGTGATGTTGAGCTAATTCCCACAGAGAGGAAAAGTTATTTCCTAGAACTAGAGAAAAGCTCCAACACAAGCGGTGAGGCAAGATTCCAGCCCATTGGCTGCTTTGTTCAGCATTTCTACTTCCTGCGCCCAACTACAGTTCTTCAGAATGTACAGTATGTTGCAAATATTGAATCAAATCAGGACACAAGGGCTTTCCTTTCTGGAATTTGAATAGCCTTCTCTCTATCTATGCAAAGCACACAATCCCATCTTCAATGCTACCTGGAAGAAAGCCCCTCATGAAGCTTACTCCCAAGTAGGCCTGAAATGCCTCCGTAAAGTGCCCACAAATACTCTACAAAACTGTGCAACAATTGAAGAGTTACCCATACCTTTTTTGATGACCGACTGGTCCAGCAAGTTCATGCCGCTGTTATTAGCATCTTCTACTGCCTAAGGACAGAAGGGGAGAAAGAAGGGGAAAAAAATCACTATTCAAATTGCACTTCGCAAGAACAAAGAGGTGCATAGAGCTGGACAAAGTCCCACACCATCTCAACTTCATTTAGGATCTAGAACCCTTGTTATTTCCAGGAAACGCAATTAATTTACATTTTCCCTGTGTTGAAATGATATGAAATTGAAGCTTCCTTTTTATTAGGGGATCTGGGATGAAAAGAAAATGTAAGGTATAACCCTTCTCTTTCTAATGATTTAAGAGGCCAAGTAACCCATCAATGGTGCTCAGCCTTTATTCCCTGGAGTTTTACAATTTTGGCTTTGGTATCTGCGCAGCCCACTGAGACCAGCAACTACACTTTTGACAGGTGAAAAGAAAGTAGCAGTGGATGCAAGTTTGCTCAGCAGGAAAACTCTTTGCTGCTTATTCACTTCCCTTCTGACCTAGTTTTTATTGGAGTTCCCTGTGCTCAGAAGGGATTGTCCCAAGAAAATAGGTACCGAGCTTTGCTCTGGGAAAAAGTAAACAAGGGACTCTTTGCATTCCTCCTTATAAGGATCAATGGCTTGCTATATATTTATTACACAATTTATGCTGCTGAGTCTCTGATGGATGTTGGAAATGGACTTAGAACTTGAAATCAACCAAATTAGTGCAAATTTACAAAAAAGTTACCCAACTCCCTCTAGTCCACCAACTCCAAGGATTACTGACTGGGAGGGGGGGTACCACTCCAAACACAGTATTTAACATGATCAAGGTTGGGGATGTTTTTCCCCTTTAAAGCAGATAACTGATCAAATAAAATATTATTCCAAGAGTTATCTCAGCATTTTGAGTTTATTACCATGCTCCCTTTTATGGGACAATTGACTTCAGTGGCTGAGAAGAGGCCAGGGAGAGGGAGAGAAATTATCATGACAAAGAAGGCAATGCAAAGACAATTAATTGTGACAGGTCTCAAATGTACATTATGACACTGAGCTACACATGGTGGGAGTAAAGAAGTGACTTCAGCTTTTATTTATTCCTGTACAGTTGGACTCCTGCCTTTATGGAGTCTGAGATGGAGCAAAAAATAAATGGGATGGGAGTAGTAACTGATTGGCATAATTATCGTTCTTCCTATAAGGGCAACTTTTACTTTTGACACCGGAGATTCCTTACTACCTTGTGGCTGCTACCTGTGGAAAAAGGAAGCAAGAGGCCCTCAACTTTTACAGGGAATTGCCATGTATACAATACTAATTGAACAGATTAGGGCTCCAAGGAGACAATTTTAATATTGGTTTAGGTAGCCAGACCTTGTTATTTACCAAAGGCTGGTAAATTTGTATCTGGTATGCAAAGAATGCAAAACAAAGAATGGTAAATTCTGATTAATCACTAGCCAGTAGGGATGATAGGAGACCAACACTTTTGGGCATTGTAGGGGGAGAGCCGTGTTAGTGTATGGTGGTAAAAAAAATCAGGAGACTAACAGCATCTTTTCTGACTAATGCATGCCATTAACTCTCATGACATGCAGATCGCATAAGACTCATGTCTCTTGGTAAAATGCTTTCAAACACTTCAGAAGAGCATCAGGTTGGGGAGGTGTCCTTTCTATATTGGTACATGCAGCCTTGCACCATACTGGGAACCAGTCCTATGGAACGAAGGGGCTTCTGATGCTAAGAAGTCAGCAATGGGTCTGTGCTGTTGATTTCCTCCTGAATGATAATTGCAGCTCCTTACATGTAGCAACTCGCAGTGGACAGAAGCATCTTGAAAGGAGCAAGCAATCCAATTAAGCACCTCCCTTTTGTATCAGAAGCATTTCCTGCTACAATTGTATGAACTCAGCCAGCCTGAATCTGCCTCAGTTTATCAAGACAGATTCTTTATTTCAGAACTAGGTTCCCTGTTTCTCTGCCATTAAATAATAGAAAATTAGCCATCATTGCTCGGTGATAAAGAAGAACAAACAGAAAGGTCATAAGTAAAACTAGAATATATCGTTCCCCACATCCTTGTACATGGCAAGAACATGATCTGGCCACACCCTTTCTCTTCTGTCTCTCAGCCCAAGTTAAGTATTAGGTTCCCTTAAGTTTACATCAATTTAGGTTGCTGTTTCATAAAAGTTGTAGGCTGTCTCGCACTGCCCGTTATCTCAAAAATGGTTAATATATTTTAGATCAAGGCGTTGTGTGAATTCAACCATGGTAATTAATTCAGTGCATCCTAGAAATTCAGAAAATAGTGTTGAGTAAACCATTGTTCAATTAACCTTAAACGTCTTGAGTAACCACAATCATCTTTCAGAAGAGGACAGCTGAAATCCAAGGAATTAACTTTGTTTTTACAAGGCTCTGGGCTCATTCAGATGCTCCAGACCTCCAGAGAATTATAAGAAACCCAATAATTATGCATGATAATCAAGGAACAAGATTCAACACAGAACTGGCAACTAAACATATATCTATGAAACCAACCCACTCCAGAGTTTTGGGGCTGAGCCACTAAGAGGCCAAGTATGGTTCTAGGCACCTTGTGCCCTAAATCACAACCCACATTTCTGACTCTCCATTTGACTGGCAGCCAGCATTCCATTTCATTCAAGGTTTTCTGCATCACCCAAGTCAAGTCACTTATAATTTGGTCTTAAACACATTGGCCTGGAAGCAGGCAGACTGAACAGACCAGAAATCCAAGCAGCCTTCCTCCAGCTCCATGTCAAAGATTCATCCCCACCATCTGGAAATTTTACTGCCTTCAGAGAGGTTGTAATCTTGGGCCACATTTTACTTTGTGGCTTTTCTTTCACAGTGGTACATTGGCATGACAGAACTAATGCACCATAAACTCTCTCTCCCTCTCCCTCTCTCCCCCTTCCTTCCTTCCTTCCTTCCTTCCTTCCTTCCTTCCTTCCTTCCTTCCTTCCTTCCTTCCTTCCTTCCTTCCTTCCTTCTAGCTGCTCATCATATAGGTCCACATCATTTTGGGAGGGTTCACATTCTACACTGACCCCTGAACTCAGCCAGAACACCATATCCCATCCCCAGCACTCAGCCAGGCAGAACGTGTTGAGTGAACCTCACCAGTAGCTCTTGCTATCTAAATCTGGAAAAAAGAAAAAGAAAAAAACCTTGCCCACAGCAACCTCTCAGCTGGGAGGAAGTTAGAAGCTCCCATAAAGTGATTAAAGTTAAAGTGATAAAGCGTTGCCGTGCCCCTTCCCCTTCCGCACTTTTATAGTTTCAGGTGAGCTTCTAAGAATGTAAAAAGAGTTTCACTGGCTCAACGGTCCTATAGTGGCTCTCCAAAGACCCACAGCTCTCCAGACAAGATCCCACTTTCTCCGTAGGTAGGGTTACTTTATGCCGGTAGTATTTGGGGGAAGAAGGTGGGTTTTAAACTGCGCGAGTCACTTTCTTCCAGGACAGAATGAAATCTGAATCTGCCATCCTGGGTTCACTATACTAACACCCTTCCTTCTTCACGGAGCCAGGCGGCTGAGTGGTGCTATCTTCGGACAAGGGTTCCACCCGACCTCAGCTCCTTCCCGACTCCCCCTCTCCCCCCCCCACTCCACAATGTGGTTGAGCTGTTGTAGTTAATGAGAAGAGTCTTGTCTGATTTTCTATCTAATTACGGCCGCCTGCTGGGTTTTTGTACAGGATATTCGCGCAGCATGCTGGCAGTTAATAGTCACAGAGAGAATCGTAAAGATTTAATTAGGACTCCACGCGGAAACGTGAACAGAAGCATGCGCGTGCACGGGTACCCACCCACCTTACACAAACTCCCACACACCCCTCACACTTTTAATTGTCGGGTGGGTTTCTTTAATGGCAGCCTTCACTTCCAGAATTCCTTTCCAAAGGTACTTCAGCTCCCAGAATTCCCCGGGCCTCTCTGGCTAGGGAAGATGGGAAATGAGGTCCAAGATGAAGTGGGCAGTGGATTGGGAAAGATTCGGATGTTTCACCCGCCACAAAACTTGATCTCTTCAACTCCTCTTAGAAGAGGCGGCAAGAGAGAGAAGAGGCGGAGAAAGGTTGGAGCTGAGAAGAAGAGGGGTCACTAATGACCCACCACAATTGAAGACATTTCTCCCCAGTCCACTTAATAAAATCAGAATCACGGGGAGGGACTGAGTGTGAGGGGAGACATCTCTAGTGTCCTTCGCTTCCTCTTGAACGCTTGCTTGGAAGTCAGCACCTTGCATTGCCAAGGGATTCATTTCCACATCAATTTGCAAAAGTGGGGTTGCAACCTGATGCACACTCCTTGAGCTCGGTGGGAGACACGTGCATGAGAATGCCCCCGTCAAGGGATTTCTGTAAGAGGGGAATTCCTGGGGCTACCCTTCCATTCTCGAGGCTAAAGAGAGTGCGGCTGCAAATGAGAATCTGGCTCAAGGCTCCATCCAATTGGACGGCGAACCTGTCTCTGAAACAACAAAATTGACCCACAACGAGAGAAGCCCAAACGCTTGGCAAACTTGCAACACGATCTACTTGGGAAGCAAGGTCCACTGTTGAAACTGTAACTAGGAGTAAGCATCCTGGTTTCCCTTTCATCTTCTTCCAGGTAATAAAATTTGCAACGGAAGTGATAAGCGAAACAAAACCAGTGCAGGGCTCACATGGAACTGTGAACGAGGACGTCTACCTGAGCGAACTATCCAATGTTTCTAATGGTAATCTCATACATATTTACCTTAATCTCTCCCCCACATATACAGACATACTCTCATGTAGGCAGCACTCTGCGTGAGTGTATAATAAACTCGATATCATAAATAAGTTGACCTTCATATTTTAATTAAAGCCAAAATTGCAAGTATCTTCCTGGCCTTCACACGCGTGTGTCTTATATAACGCTCTATCCGTCTTGTTCTCCCTTCTAACTTTAATTTACAAAGGAAATTATGAAATAAATACCAAGCTCCTGGTATAACGTTTGTTACATATACTCTAAGAGTCCGATCCTATATCTTTTCAGAAATAAGTCTCACTGAACTTCAAAGTAAAATTTTTATTTTGAAAATTACAAGAATTCCACCGAATAACCACCGAACCTGTTAACCATTCATGATATCCTGCCCACAGAATTCTGCAGTTGTTTACAAAGAATCCAATTTAGAATGGGGCAGGTCATAGTGGCATCTGTAGATGCAGCAAATTTAATCCGTTTAGCTAAGGCACCTGTCAGTCTCACTTCAGTCAGAGTACTTACAGCAGAACAAATGGAATGATCTTTTCAAACCCATTAGCACCAAGATACATTTTTTTTAAAATCGTCTAAAACAACTTAAAATCGGATCTCTTAAAGGGAAAACGGAGTGTTTGGATAGTCTTGTTCTCCACTCTTTCAACAGTGTTTTACCCTTACAGGTCAGGCATTGTTGGGCGAACCCAACTTCCAACGAATCGATGGGAAAGATCCAAGTCTATGATCTTAAGTTAACGGGGGGGGGGGGGTTTAACTTTCCCCGAGATAACATAGTTTTTGAACCGATCCGTGACTTAAAGAGCTTCTTGCCACTACTTCTCACAGAAACACCTAATTTCTTGAAAAAGAAAAAGACTGGGATGATGTGTGGAGGACCCCAATCTTACTGACCCAAGACCCTGCAACTTACACCCTCCGGGTCTTGATTACAGCAACCCACAGGCCCTATTGGATCGCTTTGGCGGCACTCTCTCCGCCCTGCCACTCTAGGCACCTTTGGCTTAGAAGCAAGTGGCTTGGAACGCAATTAAATTCTCTTTAGAGTAAACCTGCAAAGGTCTGGGCTGCACGTGGCCAGGGGCAGAAATCTACACACCGGAAGAACCGCCTTTCGTTTAGAAGAGCAGAAACCTGGCAAGAACGAATGCCTCGTTCTTCTTCTATCTCTACTTGCCTGATTTCTTTTGGTCATAGTCAGATACATTCCCATTCAACCGGCTTAAGGGAAGGGGAACAAGATGCAGTTTTCGTTCAGTTTTCTCCCTCTCTCCCCTTCCCCCCCCCCCCGAAGCCAAATAAAGTCCTGTATTATAATATAGGAGACACCCCAGGTTCTCCTTATCTCGATTCAGCTAAATTCTAAATAAACAAACGACCGAGTTAGAAAGGCGAGAAGAACTATTAGAAGGGAAAACAAAGTATCTAACTTAATCTGGCAAACGTTCTTGAAAATGTAACATGTCGCAGGGCCTTCCCCTTTCTCTCCTTTTATTCCTGAAGGTGATCTTTGATTTGACACGGTAATTGCTGTTAAGCAGTTTCTTGTCTGCAAAGGCATAGTTTCAGAAATTTTATAATAAATGTATTTCAAAATCAAATTGCCCTCCTTTGCAAAGGTGCAACACCTAGTCAGGGGAAGCAGTTGGTTATCGTAATATCGATCCCTGATTATAGGCCTCCAGGACTCCAGGTTTGGGATAGAGTAGGGGGTAAATCTGTGGTCAAAGTGGACAGTCAGCTTCCTTTTTTACAAAAAGGCCCTTTCTTGTGATCTGTCTCAGTTCATTGCTTTTTCCCATTCACCCTGGAAGCTTTAAGAAGTAAAAAAAAAAAAAAAAAAAGGAAGGCTCCGTTTTTGCCTAGCTGAGGTTACCCTTAAGGGGAAAAGGCAGGGTCGTGCCCATTAAATCGGAGGAGCCTGCTTCAGGCAGTTGCACGACGAAATCCGGAAACGGTTGGCGGAAAACGCAGCACAAAACCACACCGGTTGCGGGGAAACGCAAAACCTTAGTGCTCACCCGCGTCCCACTTCCTATCGGTTGACCTGCAAAACATGCGGCACCGTCAGTGAGCCCCTGTTTTCCCCATTCCGTTTGCTCCTCTGCTTTTCACAGCTCCAGTTTTCGCTTTGGAAAGTTATTTACACACACACAGAGACACAAAGCCGGCAACGGGCAACCAAAGCCAGGAGGTGCGCTGACTCCAAGGCATTCAGCCGCCGGCAAGAGAGAGACCGGTGTGCCAGGGTCCGGCTTCAAGGCCAGAATCCATCGGAGCTAAGAAAAAGCCACACAATATAGGCTGAAGGCGGCAGCCCTTTCCCCACCAAAAGACGCCGCCAGCTTCTTAGATCAGGGTAATCTGCCACGTTCTTGGCGAACTAAATTGGAAAGGGGGGAAAAGCCAGACTAAAACTGAACCAGGCTCCCGGTGCTGTGGCGGGCTGGGCTGGGACAAAGCCCTGGACTTCTCCAAGCTGGCCTGGAATTTAATTCTTCCTGCCCAGCCTTTTTCTTCGAAGGCCCGGCGGGGTCTAAAGCCAGCCTAGGAGGAGAGGGGAGAACAGAGTGGTAGGGACCGACAAGCTTCCAGGGGTCCGGGAAGAGATGGGGATTGGAGAGGGGATCTTGACATTTCTTTGGCCACCCTCGAGAGTCCGGAGCCCGCCGGCTCGATGCTCCTTGAGACCCGTCTTTACTTAGAAACGAGTTCCTGGGGGGGGGGGGTTGGGAAAATGTGACGGGACCAGGCCCTCTGGGGTTGGGCAGAAACTTTGCGCCGCTGGCTGGGTCTGGGTCTGGGTCTGAGTCTGTAACAAGGCAGCTCAGCAGTTCCAGCAACCTTCGGCAACTGGCCGCCACACGAAGGCGGCGGACTCGCCTCTTGCCAAAGGCCAGGCTTGCTCAGGAGCCTGGCCCGTCAAAGCTGCCCGGGGCAGAGGAAGAGCCCTTTTAGGCCACTTCACCGGACCGATGGGTCGCGGCATCCAACCCAGTTTGCACCGGTCCCGCGGTGGCTTTCGAGCCTCGAAAGGGTTCCAATAAACTCCGACGGGGCAATGACCCTAACCCTTAGCTCCTGTTCCGGAGCCGCGATCCCCAACGCCTCAGCCTTCCCGCCAGGACTTACCTGCACATCCTCCATGCCGGGGTGCCCGATGCCGTGGAGGGAAAGCGCGTCGCCCATGCCGGAGTCCAGGCCATGGTGAGCCGAATGGAGAAGGACGTCTGGCCGCCGGACGGAGTGGTAGTCCCGTCGCGGGTCGAGGCCCGAGAGCTGCGGCAAAGAAGCCCGCGGCTGGGGCAGCAGGGAGCCGGCGTCGGAGCCCACCTCTTGCCGCTGTCGCTGCCCCCAGGGATGCTGCTGGGGCTGGTGCAGCGGGTTCAGGGCGTAGGGGTCATTGACGTGGGAGTAAGGGTCCTGGCTCTGGTGGTAAGGAAGAGGCTGGTAGGGCGGCGGGAAGTAGGGCGGCTGGAAGTCCGAGGAAGGGGTGTGAGAGAGCGGAGGGGCGCTGGAGTAAGGGCCTTGAGAGACCGAGCCCAGCTGGGAGAGCCGGGAACTGTGGCTGGGGACTCCATCGTGCCGGTCCTGGAGGGAGCAGTTCAGGCCCCAGACAGGGATACAAACAAAAGAAGCAGAGAGAAAGAGAGAGAGAGAGAGAGAAAGGCATTTAAAAAAGTCATTCCGTACGACTAAAAAAACCCATCGTAAAGTGCTCCTATGTCTCCCAACGTGGTGGTGATGAGGGTCGCCATGTGCCACCATACGAGTCAATGTAAATATTTTCCTGGGATTAATGACCGTTTGTTTCTTATCTTCTCCCCATACGTTCAACTATAATTGCAAGCAATCGAAATGGCCTTTACTAAAGCCCAACGCTCAAGTGGCATAATGAGGTTGAGGATGAGGATGATGATAAAATGGATTATTATTTTTTTTTAAAAAAAAAAAAGTTCACCAAAAGGCTTTCACTGCACCAGGAAAAATGATGAGAATGAGAACAACAGTATAATGCTGCTTGAGCCATTCGACAGCATATGAATAAATGTGAACGTATAAAACCATCAATTGCTTCAGAAAAAAAATATCTTTAAAATGTGAGAAAAAATCAACAAAGGGGCCATCTGCTCAGGTTTTGGGTGGCAAGACATAGGACTAGGGGGCTATAATTCTAAGGGCAAGAAAGTATAAAAACAGCTTTAGCCAAAATGTTTCTCAAAGAAACTCAACTCCAAAAGGAAAAAAAATAATAAGTGGTGCATGGACAAATAAGTCTGTTTCTGGTCTGAAATAAACGTATTGGTCTTGGTCTCTTAACACTTTCCCCCAAATTACATTTGTCTCTGATAGAAAAAAAATGAAATGACTATAAAAAGAGTATATATTAATGATTATCTCTAACGACCTGAAAAAAAAAATTAAATGTCAACGAATATTCTTATAACACTGATACATACTATAACTGAAGCAAAGCTGCAATTTTAGACCTCCCCTCCCCCGCACCAGAAAATATAGCTCCTTTTCTCAACAGCAATATCTCCTTCCTCCCCTGAAAAAGTTTCCCTTCACTGATCCCCCCCACCTTCCTGGTTCCCAGTTCAAATGAAGAACACACAATGCAAAATGGAGAAGCAGCTGCAAGCGTCTTCCAATTATTGTGCTAAATTACCAAGCCAAAGGCGTTGAGAGAAAGGGGGGGGGGGAGAGAGAGAGGCTAAGAGAGATAGAGAGAGAGAGAGAGAGAGAGAAGGAATGAGAAGGGGGTCTAGAAACAGGGGACCGAAAGGCAAAGAGAATAGGGCAATTTTTAAAACACAACATGGACCCAACTCACCATAGCGGAATAGGTGTGGACTAACATCTGGAAATTTGTTTAAAAAAATCTTGAAACAGGTAAAAAATAAAATAGCAGTAGAATAGTACTACTACTACTACTACTAATAAATTAATATTAATAACACTAGGAACAAGGAGAGGGGCGGTATCAAGAAAATCTGCAAAGGACCTTGGTACACCCAGGAGAACAGCTGGAGGTATTTCCGAGACTATCCATCAAAACTAAAATTTGGAGGAAAATGTGTGTGGAGAGAGTCTATGGTCGGTGAGGAGCGTCCTCGTGGTGCCCCCCCTTCCCCGCCCGTCGCGCTTCCAAAAGCAATCCTCTTCGACCCAAGGCAAGCTTCAGACTGCTCCAGCGCCCCTTTCTCCTTTCCCTTCCCTACGCCGCCTCATAATAATTGATATTCATGACTATTAATATTACACGACTACTTTAAAGGGAGAATGCCAGACCAAATGGAGCGTGAAGGCTTTGCAGGCAGCTCGAGAGCTCCCCTCGTATTGTAAATGACGTTCATTCAGTGGAGAATTACTAGATGTAATCAGACGAGGGGGCTGGCGGAGGCAGCGCTGGGGGAGAGCGAGAGGGAAGGGACAAAAAGTTGAACGGGCAAGAGGCAGAACTTCCATTAATTTGAACAGGGGAAGAAGGTGTGTAAACGAGGCGCTACTGATCTGAGCAGCAAGGAAGTGATTTGGAGCAATACTAGAGGCAAAAGGAAAGGAGGGAGAAAATCATATTTCCCTTCTCTCCTCCACCCCAACCCGGTTTTTTTTTATATATTTAATTATAGATTCCAAATAGGAAGGAAAATCGATTGCCCTCGGTGCTTTTGTTCTGATTTTTAAAGCAAATAAGAGCCTCTCCAATCTTGTCATTTTTTTTTAACATTTAAAGGCAGCCGAAGCGATTTGTTTACAGAAGCAATTAAGCTTGAAAGAAAGAAAGAAAGGAAGGAAGAAAGGAAGAAAGACAAAGAAAGGAAGGAAGGAAAGAAAGAAAGAAAGAAAGAAAGAAAGAAAGAAAGAAAGAAAGGAAGAAAGAAAGAAAGAAAGAAAGAAAGAAAGAGAAAGAACTCAACCGAATTCTGCTATAGATTGGTGAGGTTTTGCAACGGGCTACCGAAAGCCAGCCAGTGTACATGGGCGAGTGTGCGCCCGCCCAATATACATTTACTTTGCCTCTGGCAGCTGCCGTGCCAAAAAGGCGCCCAGCAGTCACCTAGACAGAACACGCGTATGCAATGATTCCAAAGAAAAACCAAATGTACAGTTCTCTGGCAAAGCCAGAGGCGACAGAAAACCTTTCTCACGTTACAATAGCTGCTGCCCAACCCTGGTAACCGCACCAGTTAAAAGTTCAACCGAACACTCTTTCCTAAACGCGTTCTCGGTCGGCAAATCAGTTTCAGGAGAAACTTGGATGCCTAAGTTCTTAAAAATTACCATTACTTTACCGCCCTTGAATCTTACGTTTTAAAGCTTGGCCGGTTTGATGTACAAAAGGAAAGGTTCCCTACACGAAGGTGGGTGGGTGCGTTTACCCGCGCGGGCGGGCACAGGCGCACGCACACCTGTCTTAAAAGTAAATTTATGGCATAGTTAGAAAACTCCAAAGAGAAACGGTTTTAGAGTCCTTCCGGTATCTCAGTCCCCTTTCTAGAATTTGCAAGGATCTTTTAATCCACCCAAAGTCAGGGTAACACTATTCAGGTGAGGAAAAAGAACGAGAAGTACACCTGGGCGTACTTAGAAACCCTCGCTAGCCGGCTGAAGGACCCCCGATTTGCTCTTGAAGGGTGGCAGAAATTGAGAGGCAGAATCTTTGCCTCGCTGGCTCACCTTCCCTCCAGTAGGGACGCCACTCACGTTGACCCTTGTATTTAAGTGAGTCGCTGGGAAGGGGACGCCAAGGGGAAGGCCAGGGAGAGCGGTGGGGGTGGGGTGGGAGAGAAGTCCGCAGCGGGGAAATGGAACGGAACCGAACCCCTTTGCCGGCGCTTCGTTGATCCCTGTCCTGACGGGCGCTTTTGGCAGTCTGGAGAGTCTGTCCTGGGGCTGCAAGTGTTACCCTGACTTTGGGTGGATTAAAAGACGAGTGCCCCAGCCCAGCGCCTTGGAGGGAGACGAGGCGAGGCAGTCTCGCTTCTCCCACAAGTTTAAGCTTTCAAACATTAACTGGTCGGGCCAAGCCGGCGGCAGACTTCGGGTTCGTTCAGAAAGAAACGGTCAACTTAACCGGCCGGAGGAAACTCGAATCCTGTTGCCTCGGGCGCGATGCTTTCTCCGAGGGCGCCAGCTGGTCGCCCACCCGAAAGAAAAGGGGCTGGGAAGAAAAAAAAAAAAAAAACCAAACCCGAAACTATCCACCACCGGAGTCCAAACGCTGGAAATGAGTGAGAAAACTCTCTTTTCAGCAGCCCGGAATAGACGTTAATATTCTAACCTAAGGTGGGGCTTAAGCGCTTAGGGCAAATGGATTTATTTCGGGGCAGGGCAAACGGCACTGGGTGATAACGCTGGCCCGTTTCGGAGAAAGCCGGATCGCGCCTGGCAATTTAGACCAGCGGTTCGAGATAAAAGAGTTCAAGTAAGCGAGCCGGCTCTCTTGTTTCTCGGGCGCGGAAGATGCCTGCAAAGCAAAAGAGCCCAGATCGCAGTAAGGGCTTTTTTTTTGGGCGGGCGGGGGTCTCCGGGACGCGTCTGGACTTGTGCCTTTCCGCCCTGCTTCGCGCTGCCTCACAAAGAAGAAGCGAGCCGAGCAAAGCAAGCCCCTTCGGGTTCCGCAGGAAGCTGCCTTTGTGAAATACACACAGGAAAGGAAGGGTGGCTGCGGTCTGATCGAATTCCGGTGGATCTAAAGCGAGCGCGGCGTGCCGGGGAAATCCCTGTTTTCCCTGCCAGCTGACTGCAGCGTGCCCGCCTCTTTCATTTCTTGAGAGGGAGAAGGAAACGAAAGCAAAAAAAGGAGAAAATAAAGTTCCTCTTTGGATTTAAGGCGGAGGTTAAGGGAGCCTCCGAAATCCCTTTCTGCCTGTCCCCCTCCGCCCCGCTTCCCTTTCCCCGGCGCTAGGCAGGCAACGGCGCCCCGGCTCGCCTCGGACCCCTCTCCGGTTCGCCTTCCCGAGATCTCTCCGCCTGCCTGAGACTCTTTGCCCGGTTCTGTAAATCTCCTTTGCCCCGCCAAGGTGCCTCTTCTCTCCATACTGACCTCGTAGATGTCTTCGTATTTCACATTTTCCACCAGTTTCCAGAGCATGATGGCGGGCTGTCCTCTAGGAGGTGAGTGCATTCATGTGAAGAGCAGATGTCTGGATTCTCAGGACTTCTCTGTCTGTAATGATCCATCTATAATTGGAAATGGGGGACAGACACCAAATCCGACGTTCCTCTCCCATCGCAACTTATATCTGTTGTCTGAAACAATAGGCTGGAGAAGGAAGCCTCAGACAGAGAGGAAAAATCATTCCCATCTGTGGAGTTTATATAGAACACATAGACATATTGAACACACATAGATTATGCATCTAATTACTCACCCACCCTTGATACGGCTATATGTTCATACACACGCGCGCGCGCGCGCATACACACACACACAGGCAAGTTATGAAAAAGAACGCCGGAGCTATTTCTGTAGGTAAGCACCCCGATTTGTGCATGTGTTTACACACATATACATACATATTTCGGGACACACTCAGAGGAAAAGTGCAAACAGGGATCTTAACTTTCTGACCGCACGGAGCGTGTGTTGCACATATTTCCTTCTGCGGATCGATTTTGTTTATGCAGTATACCCAGGCACTCTTTCAAACAATTTAAAGATATATCAGTTTATATTAACTGTAATACGCACACACGTATTTTATATGGGTGAAATTTACAGCTAAAAACTCACGCGCACGCGCGCACACCCAGGCACACACAACACAGAGAGAGAATTATTTGTGATGTAAATAGACATTTTCTTCCTTTTGGGGGAGGTGGGAGAGAAACAGATTTTTTATAAATTCTGATTCACTGAAAAATGCAAAGACAAGGGGGCCAGTAACGACCTTAGAGGCGAAAATGTTGGTTAAGTTTACACCCCACGTCCTTTAATTTCAGACAATTTTTTTCTCTTTCCTCGGTGGAAAACCAAGGCAGTCCCCAAAGACTAGGTAGGACCACCCTACTCCGGCCGTATTTAACCCAGGGGAGCTCATTTCAAAGATCCCTCTCATGAAACGGTTTTTTCTTTGTTTTATTTTGTTTCCACACTTGCCTGGTTTTTTGAGCGGACGTTTAACCAGCTACGCGTTTTAAAACGAGCTCCATCTCAGCGAGGCAAGCTGAGGAGGGGACAAGTTGCGGAGGGGACAAAAAACAGAAAACAAAAAACCCCCGACCCTTGGCTGGGTGCGGAAGCAGGCCTTTCCCGCTCGGATTTCAGGCACTTTTCGAAAGGTCTGCGAATTTCAAAGCCTCCGAAGTGACTTAGGAGGAGAATAGCTGCCTTCTCTAGAGGTCTTTTTACAAGAGTGGGCAAGCCCTCGAGGTTCCGCCTTCTAGGAAGGGGGAAAAGGTGAGCTGCTCAACGAAGAGTCCGGGTGTCCTTGCCCAACCCCAAATAACAGTGAGAAATCCAACTTTTTTCCCCTCTCCCTCTCCCCCCCCTCCCGGTTGCCCGTAACCTCAGAATGCACCTTTCCAGCAGGGGCTGTCGGAAAGGGCAGGAGGAGGGAGCAGGTCAGACGCTCTCGCAGCCAGCAGGTAGCTGGAATAAGAGGAGCAAAGGCAGGTTGGCCTTTGCACGGAAGTGATGAAAGCTGGGAAGAGGGAGCCGCGGCAGCAAAGCTTGCCGTCTTATAAGCGGCTCTGGGCGGGAGGAGGAGGAGGAGGAGGAGGAGNCTCTTTCCCTCCCTCCCCCTCTCTCTCTCTCCCTCCCTCTCTCTCTCTCTCCCTCTCCCCTCTCTCTCTCCCTCTCCCCCCCCTCTCTCTCTCTCTCTCACACACACACACGGACGGACAATTTTCCAAAGCTGGCAGTATTACAATAAGTGAAAATCTTCACCCCGAACTCCAAGTCTGGGTTCAGCTCCTGCTTACTGGGAAGTAAGTCCTGCCCGCTTTCAATGGGGGGGGGCAACCCCAAATAAGTGTGAGTCGTCCCTTGGCACCCGGAATGGACTCCCCAGTTTTTAAGCTAAGGATCGCGACTTTGCCAACGGGCAGAGGACAAACTGGAAAACGATTTGGATACCCCGTGTCCTCCCACTCAATCTGCCTCCCTCTTTCCCGTAGCGCGGCTTCTCCTCCTGTTGCGACGGGAGCCGGTCCCTTTGGGCTGTGCTGTGGTGGAAGTGATCCCAGTGTCCTCGCCGCGGCGAGGTCAGGTTGGTCCTGTTGGGAAAACCCACGTGCATAAAAATACTACAAAGGGTAAACCGGATTTGTAACCTTATTAGCTGGTTCGCCAATAAAATTTATTATTGCCTTTCCTACACGAAACTGTGCCCCGGAGGTGCTAAACTTAAGCGTGTGAGCTCCTGGCTTCCAGCCTTCCTCTAGAGCCCCCCCGGGGAAGGCCCATTTTACACTGAAGCAGACAGTTAGTAGTTAGGTCGAACTTCCCCTGCAGCTCAACTAGACGTGCAGTGAGGTGGAGTAGGAAATAGGCGCGTTTAAGGCTTCGGCGCGGCAGGATTGAAAAAGCGGAGTCTTAATTTAGGAATACGTTCTGATTCCTCTTCCTTACCCGCCTGGATCAGCCTGCAACCTTACGTTTAAAACCTGGGAGTAAAACGCCTTGAACCAATTGGGGCTTCCTTCCAACTGAACGTGGGGAAGACTGCCCTGGACAGAGATAGTGGTTTGAATTGGCTATTCGACAGGCCCGAGAACACGGCACGATCCAATTCAGCCGAAGACGCCAATGTGTCTCTAGGTGTTGGGGTGGGGGGGAGGCGAATAAAAGTTGGGATTTAAACACATTAAGACCGGAGAGCTACGTTCGTTCCTTGGGACTTCTGCCGCACTGTATATTCCAAAGCGCTGCCCCTAGAATGCGATGTAAAATGTGGGAAACGCGAACACGCGTTTGAAGGCGATTTAGCCGCGTAGGTTTAATATGTCAAGAGAACTTGGCACGGCAGAAAAATTACAGTCGAGGGACCTGCCTTTCTATGGGCTACAACAGATCCTCGAACCCCTATTAATGGGAAGCTTGAGTGTGAAATGAGCGGCGTACGTGTGTGTGTGTGTGTGTGTGTGTGTGTGTGTATGTATGGGGGGGACCTGTAATTCAACAAGACAACAGCGCCCTCTAGGGATTCTTGCAAGCTTGCAAACACAGTTGAAATCAACCTTTCGGTTTATTAAACGCGTGCGGGGTGGGGTAGGGGGGGAATGGCAGGAAGCTGTCCTCTCCTTTATTAGAAGGGAGATTAAAGCGAACGCGATCTTTTAGCAATGTTTGGGTTCGAGGTGTTTGACTAGGTCGGGAAGATTGAGATTCAAGCCCATCCTCCGCAACAGAAGCAGCCAATCTACCTTGGCTGTTATGGGGGGGGGGGAATGGGAAGCGGGAGCGCTGTGCACGTTGAACTTGGGCTCCTGGGGAAGAGGCGGGATAGAAATTTGACAAAGAACATAATTCCACGGCGATTCGCGCTGCAGCCATTTGTGTGGCTGAAAAAATATTCCTGTATGCCAAGGTTCAGAGGACCGCTCGTTATTCAGCTGTGGCCACCTGTGGCCTCTCCGCAATTCAGAAGCGTCTCTAAGGCTCTTTCCTCCGGCCAGACCCTATCCTACTTTTACTTTTTGGGGAGGAATGGAAAGATATTTTGTCCGTTCGCCGTTTCCAATATAGTGAGGTGTTTGGCTCCAGCAACGATCTGCTGGGAGTTTTGTATTCCTTCCTTTAAGAAAGCGGGTCCCTGTAGTACAGTGTTTCTCAACCTTGACAATTTTAAGGCATGTGGACTTCAACTCCCAGAATTCCACAGCCAGCATTGCTGGCTGTGGAATTCTGGGAGTTGAAGTCCACATGCCTTAAAATTGTCAAGGTTGAGAAACACTGCTGTAGTAGATGCACTCAGCCCGGGAAAGCCGCGGTCATCCGAGAGCGGTCATCTAATTTTGAAACAATTTATTTTCGCGCCCTCTGCTGGAGGTCGTAGGCGTTTTTCCGCGCTGCTCTTTAAAACGGTGCGACTCGATTTTAATCTCTTACAGTACAGAGCCAAATTTCTAAACTAGCGTTGGACCTCAGTGCCGTTTAAAAAAAATAACATCTTTTATCTCTAGCATCTTAAACTAGTAAAAATTCCAGAAAATGTAGGAAACGGTGGCATTGAAATTTCAGCGTGCTTTTTATTCAGAAACATTTATATGTGGAGTACAAAAATCTGCCACTTGATCGAAATGAATAATACACGCACAATTATTTCATGAAACCTATATGCCCCCATCTTAAACAGCTCAGAGATATTCTTTATATCTCATGTTTTTGTATGTCATGTTATTTTCACAGAAACCGTAAAATTCATCTGCAATGTTGATTTTCAGATACAAAATGTAAAAAAGTATCATTTTAGCAGAAGACGTTTAATTTTTTTTTAAAGGAATGCTGAGGCTAATGATTAAAGATGTGAGATTGCATAAAATCAAACTCCAGAATGTTCTCTTTCTATTTCAGGTAGCAATTCATTATTTATATTAAGAATATCTGCTTACATTGTTGTATACAACTGAGAAGGGGATGCATTAGAAAAGTGACATGGGGGGGGGGACTGAATGCAGTGGGAATGGAGTCTGATCTTGGTATAAAATAAATGTAGGGTTTTTCTCATGTCTTGCTTTTTCAGGAGCTGTCCCATGGAAATCTGGGAGAATAATTCAAGGTGGATGTAACTAAAGCATGCAGCACCAGACTAGTTTAAGTGTACCAAGAATGGATGCATCTGGGTCACCGGCCCACACCCTTCCTACCAGTTAATGATTGAGCATCTAAATGAACTTTCAAGCTTTGAGTCTGATCTCTTCAAGAGGGTGCATTCCCCAGTACAACAGCTGATGTGGCTGCTCTGCTAAATTTTCTATTCAATATGCCTCTTTCTTACCAGGATTACATTTCAGTTTGTTTACTCCCGTCCAAGTATCCACCACGTTTCAAGTGCTGACTCAGAACGTCCACAGGAGACAATGGAATCGAAAGATCCAGCAGAGTGGCATTAGTTTTCACTAGGATGAAAATCCAGTACCCGTCACTGATGGAGCTCCCCCCCCAGATCTAAACAGGTATTGAAAAGCAAAAGAGGCCAAAAGCAATATTGAAAAGCAAAAGAGGCCAAAAGCATAGGTGTGCACTCCTTAGAACCATTTTTATAGTTATCTTTATAGAAGAAAATATTTTTGATTGATTAGGTGCCATCAAGTGGCTTTCACCCCCTAGGGACCACCATACAAAGCTATCACAAAATTAAGCAGTCCTTCCGAAAAGCTGATTCAGAAGAGACCATGGGCAATATTTGAAAGCCAGATCATAGATCAAGGCACTGCCTTGTCCTGCTCCCACTTTGTAAACCCCAGGACAAGATTTTCTGTCCATACATCTTTCCACCACCAAAGCAAACATGTCAACATTCTTGCATAAGATTTCATGGAATTCACCAATTTTAAATCACCCAGCTGTCTTTGTAAAGGACACCTCTTGGAGATCAGGCTGGACTTTTCTCCAAATAACCAATATAGTTATAACACATTGTAGCCTATTCAATTTAGCGGTTTTTGCTACCTTCTCAAAGCAGTCTAGACTGGTACTGGTAATGGCCAAAGAAACTCCTGTACAAAGATATAAAGCCTCCGTGATCTGTTGCAAATGCTAATCAAGATTGGACAGCTATACCGAGCATTCAGTTTCTTCTTTGCTTCCGTATTGAGAACTGCAATGTCCTGTTCTCTGCAATGAAACAAATTTTCAAGATCCAGCCTGGGTCGGTCACCAGGACCCGAGGTTTTGTCTTTGAAACTTTCAGACTTATGCAGGAGCCCCCATCCCCCCAGGGAACTCCTCTCTAGCAGATTTGGGTTAGTGTGCATATCCCT